>NC_079135.1:80661732-80970786 GCF_945859705.1 Episyrphus balteatus | reverse complement strand
GTCTAGAGCCACAAGAGAATCCATTGTCCATTTTTACAAAGCACATAATCGAAGGAAGCATCCGAACGCTTCCCGAAATTATTTTATCTTGTTTTCAAGTTGATGTGAGTGTTTGTTTATTTAAAAGTATTTCATTAGTTTTACTAAGTTAGTTCTTTTCTGACCAAATAGGTTACTTCGAATCCAAATTTACCAAAACATATTTGCGAATCATGCAAATCTTCAATTATTCAATTCTTCAAGTTCAAAGAGAACGTTGTCCGAACAGAAAAACTACTAACTGATATTTTCAAAACGGACAACGAAGTTGTTCTAAAGGAAGAAGACTTTGATGTTGAGGAACATCTTAGCGATGCCGCGCCCGACAACACTTCGGTTGACATCGAAGCTGAACCTGAAACTGTTGTCGAATATGAAGATCAATATGTCGAAGAAATCCAACTGGATAATGTAAGTAATGAACCCGAATTTAAGATTCTAGATGTCGGAGAAGATTCTCAGTTTAAAACACAAGATGAAGAAGAAGAAGTTTATGAATTGGAAAATGCCACAAGTCCAGGAAAACAAGAAGAAGAAGATGACAATGAAAATGAACTCACAAATATGGAGTTTATTGACGATGCAACAACAACTTTTGGAGAATTTAACGATGAAACTTATTTGGAAGAAGCTGAGCAATCTAACGATGAAACAACTGTGATTATTCAGAAAGAAGTCGATGAGAATAGTTATGAAGAAGAACCGGCTCCAAAGAAGCGACGTTATCGCAAAGCTAATAAAGACGGTGAACAAAAATCGACTCTCACTTTGATGTGCAAAATCTGTAATAAACGTATACAAAGTGATGATGAAAATCATGACCAATTGCATGATTACTATGCAATGATTGTTGCCGCCGAATCTGTTTTACAATGTTTCCGATGTTCACATGTTTTCATATGTGCCGATGAACTTAAATCACATTTGCTTGATTTTCATTATGAAAATAATGAAGAGGATGAAGATGTATTTAATGATTTGCAACTATTGGATGAAGATACAAAACAAGCATTTTGGGTATGTGGTAGTTGTAATGCGGATTTTGCTAGCATCAGTGATCTCAAAATGCACATGGTTACACATATGACAAAATTGGGTTGTCCAGTTGATGAATGTGGTTTTGAGTATTCAAATTTTCATTATTTTTATCAACATATTAAGAGAAATCACTTGTCAACGAAATTGCTTTCGTGTAAATATTGTGGAAAAGAGGATGTTCCAGATTTTAGGAGTTTGCAAAATCATTATAGACAAGAGTGCTCAGCAAAGATGTATAAATGTGAATTTTGTAGTAAGTATTGTTTAATTACTTTTTTTTTGTTTGTAGGTAGTTTTCTTGCAGAAATTTTTTATTTTTTGTCATGAAAGGTTAATTTAAGTTTGATTAATTTGCTGATAATAATAGCTCATTTAAATCTGGCTCAATCAATTGCCACATATTGAACTTTCATAGATCAAAAAGGTTCCTCTAGCTTTCGTTAGTGAAACCAAATTCCTTAGTTTATTTCTTAACAAAAAAAAAAAAAAAAATAAACTGGAGACCCAATAAACAGAAAATGGTAAAACATAATACCGTAGCCCTCTTCTCATGCAAAGACGCATTGGTAGCTGATGGGGTTTTGAACCTCGAATTCAACTTCTGGATATACACATTTAGACCGATTCTTACCTATGGGGTGCTTTGAAATGGAAAACCAATATACAAAACAGAATAAGAAAATCCAGAGTGGCACTATTCTCCTGCAAAAAATCTATTCGACCTTATCATGAATTTCATTCGTATCGGAAATTTTCTACATAATATATGCCGGGTTTTTGCGTTAACTGAGTACTTAGCTTAGTAAAATTTTAAACCGCAAAGAACAACAAATGATTGCTAAGGATAAACAAAAGTATACGTTTGTTACGGTTTATAGAGAAATTCAAACCCTTTTGGCCCTACAACAAAAAAGTATTAAATAATAGCAATCATTTATTTTTGTTTACAGTTAACTCCAGGGGTGTACACACCATTGGGACAAACGGTGCGGTGCTCCGGGGCCCCCGACCGATGCAAGGGCCTCAACTGAAGACAATACAGAGAAGGAAACTTATAATAAAAAAGTAACGAAGCAAAAAGATAAGATATTTGATATGAATCACTTCGTTGTGTCCGAAGAAGAGAGAAATTATATTCTTCAGTGTAATGCATAATGCATTGGTAGCCAGCAACATAATATAAATAATCAAGAGCCCCAAAAAAATAAATTACATTTTTGAAAGAAAAATTAAATATTATTTTAGGGCCCCAAAAAATATTAGGTACTTGCATAATCTTAGCGACCATCAAATGAGGCGTTCAGAATAATAATGTGTCAAGTCCACTTCTCTTCAAGTTGGTTGTTTTTTAGTCTTAAAAAAATTAAGCGTCTTGTTTTATGTTAGAAAGAAGTTTTGGAGATATAGAGCTATTGATCTGATTCAAAAGGTTGTTGGAAAATACCTTTTCAAAGTTCTGTATAATGCACAAATTTCAAATGGACTTGAAATAGTTCCTACATCAAGAGCCCCTAAAAAAGAAAGGAGTATGACGTATGGTTTTTTTTTTTTATATGAGCCCGCAGGTTCAGTCTTGCCCCGGGGCCCCAGCAACTCAACGTACGCCTCTGGTTAACTCAGCTAAATGCTGAGTTTCAAAACTCGGTTAACATTGTTCTTCATTAAATTGCTTATCTCTTGAACAATATTTTCCAACAGAAAAAATAGTAACTTTTATTAATTTGTCACAGAAGCGCAGCGCGAAACATTCAATACGCCTACTCCCAATAAGTCGATGAAAACCGTCTTATTTTGCTGCATAAAAAACCGTCTTATTTTGCTGCATAAAAAACTTTCCAATATACAAATTAAAAATTACTTCTTAACACATTGAAACAACCCTGTCTTCTGCGGGGCTGAGGCGCCAACTTTAGCACGTTTTATTTATTTTTCGACGGTATTATAGCTTTGAACTCGATGATCTTATCTTGATTCGAAGCATGCGCATCTCTTTTTTATGATCACTTTCCTCGGACCGGAACTCAAATCCCACGCAGAGTGTGAAAAAGTTGCTGTTTGTGATCCCGTTCACTATAAGCCCCGTTCCATTGGAAGGGGTAGTTTACTAGTCAGTAAATCTAATACAACAACTACACATTTATATCTCCTCGAGTAGAAGATCATGTGTTAATTGTAGTACTAGATCTTCTTATGAGTAAACTACCACCTCCAATGCAACGGGGCTATAGACGTTGCCTGTCCTAGATTTTCATACCACGGAAATTTTACTTTTCTTTATTTACCTGATTTTTATTGTATTTCTTCCCCTCTGAAAATAGTTTTCTTTTTACATAAATTTTGTTTTCCAATACTATATAATTTTTTTTTTTTATTTTAAATTTTAGGTCGCACATTTTTCACTGACAAATCATGGAAAACCCACGTTGAAATTCGGCATATTGAGAAAAAATTTGTTTGTGAATTATGTGGCAAATCATTTGCACAAATAACAGAATTGAAAATTCACACGAGAATGCATACTGGTGAGCGACCATTTGAATGTACAATCTGCAAGAAAGCATACAAAACGGCCAGTGGACGTGCTGCTCATATGGATTCGCATTCGAATAATGTATTTCCGGTAAGCATTTTTTTTTTATATATTTTTATTGGCATCAAATAAAATCTGGTTTCTCATTTTTTTTTAGTGTGACATATGTGGAAAGCAAATGAACTCTCGGCGAAACCTTGTTACTCATATTCGCAGACACACTGAAGAAAAGAGGCTTAAATGCGAAGTATGTGGCAAGAGGTTCTTTACAAAATATCATTTGAATTTACATGCCTCAAAACTACATAACAAAAGTTGATCAAATGTTTCCGAACATGTATTATTTTTCGAAAAAAAAACTCGGAATAGTTATTTAAATATAATTTAATTTGTAAACTTAACTTTGATGTAATTTAGCCAGAAGTTGAAATAATGCAAATAAACAAAACTTGCACTAAATTATTTGTATATCTTTAATATCGATAACATTACATAATACATACATGTATACCTAGAAGAAGATCAGGGTTGTGACTTGTCAGCCTCGACTTCGTGCCCTCAATAAAGTTCCAAAAGCTCTTTGGGTGGAAAAATGGCGAAAAAAAATCACTAAGAATAACATATATGAGTTCACAATGAATAAACCCTTGCCCAAAAATAATGCATTTTCAAAAAAGTCAACAAAATGAATCGAATGACACTTAAATGAAAGACCTCAATAAGATCTATTAATTAGTGAAAACAAAAAGTTCATTGCAGATCTGGTTGCTGAATCGTTTGCAATCGAAATATATTTTTTCTTACATTAGGAACAGATATTTTCGGATCAAGGTCTCGAAACAAGTTTAGGTTTCAAGATATGAGTTCACAATGAATAGGCCTATCCATTCATGTAAAAAAAATTACAAATCTATTTTTTAAGATTTTCGAGAAAAAATCAACTTGGCAAAAAATAATGCATTTTCAAAAAAGTCCTCAAAATCCATCGAGTGACGCATCAAATGGAGACCTCTTTAAGCTCTATTCAGGACTGATCGAAATATTTTTTTCTTACATTCGGAAGCAGTTATTTTCGGATCAAACTTGTCGAAACAAGTTTTGGTTTACAGTTAGGAGTTCACAATGAATAGGCCTATCCATTTATGTAAAAAAATTACAAATCAATTTTTTTAAGATTTTCGAGAAAAAATCAAGGTTAACCCCTTGCCAAAAAGTAATGCATTTTCAAAAAAGTTCTCAAAATCCATCGAGTGACACATCAAATAGAGGCCTCTTTAAGATCTATTCAGGACTGAAAACCAAAAGCATTTTGAAGGTCTACTTGCTGAATTATTTGCAATCGAAATATTTTTTTCTTACATTCGGAAGCAGTTATTTTCGGATCAAGGTGTCGAAACAAGTTTTGGTTTACAGTTATGAGTTCACAATGAATAGGCCTATCCATTTATGTAAAAAATTACAAATCTATTTTTTTAAGATTTTCGAGAAAAAATCAAGGTTAACCCCTTGCCAAATAATGCATTTTCAAAAAAGTCCTCAGAATCCATCGAGTGACACATCAAATGCAGGCCTCCTTAAGATCTATTCAGGACTGAAAACCAAAAGCTTTTTGAAGGTCTAGTTGCTCAAGTTATTTATTTGCAATCGAAATATTTTTTCTTACATTCGGAAGCAGTTATTTCCGGATCAAGGTGTCGAAACAAGTTTTGGTTTACAGTTATGAGTTCACAATGAATAGGCCTATCCATTTATGTAAAAAATATACAAATCTATTTTTTTAAGATTTTCGAGAAAAAATCAAGGTTAACCCCTTGCCAAAAAATAATGCATTTTCAAAAAAGTCCTCAAAATCAATCGAGTGACACATCAAATGGAGACCTGCTTAAGCTCTATTCAGGACTGAAAACGAAAAGCTTTTTGAAGGTCTAGTTGCTGAATTATTTATTTGCAATCGAAATATTTTTTTCTTACATTCGGAAGCAGTTATTTTCGGATCAAGGTGTCGAAACAAGTTTTGGTTTACAGTTATGAGTTCACAATGAATAGGTCTATCCATTTATGTAAAAAAATTACAAATCTATTTTTTTTTAGATTTTCGAGACAAAATCAAGGTTAACCCCTTGCCAAAAAATAATGCATTTTCAAAAAAGTCCTCAAAATCCATCGAGTGACACATCAAATGGAGGCCTCCTTAAGCTCTATTCAGGACTGAAAACCAAAAGCTTTTTGAAGGTCTACTTGCTGAATTATTTGCAATCGAAATATTTTTTTTTTACATTCGGAAGCAGTTATTTTCGGATCAAGGTGTCGAAACAAGTTTTGGTTTACAGTTATGAGTTCACAATGAATAGGCCTATCCATTTATGTTAAAAAATTACAAATCTATTTATTTAGATTTTCGAGAAAAAATCAAGGTTGTTAACCACTTGCCAAAAAATAATGCATTTTCAAAAAAGTCCTCAAAATCCATCGAGTGACACATCAAATGGAGACCTGCTTAAGCTCTATTCAGGACTGAAAACCAAAAGTTTCTTGCAGATCTGGTTGCTGAATTATTTGCAATCGAAATATTTTTTTCTTACATTCGGAAGCAGTTATTTTCGGATCAAGGTGTCGAAACAAGTTTTGGTTTACAGCTAGGAGTTCACAATGAATAGGTCTATCCATTTATGTAAAAAAATTACAAATAAATTTTTTTTAGATTTTCGAGACAAAATCAAGGTTAACCCCTTGCCAAAAAATAATGCATTTTCAAAAAAGTCCTCAAAATCCATCGAGTGACACATCAAATGGAGGCCTCCTTAAGCTCTATTCAGGACTGAAAACCAAAAGCTTTTTGAAGGTCTAGTTGCTGAATTATTTATTTGCAATCGAAATATTTTTTCTTACATTCGGAAGCAGTTATTTTCGGATCAAGGTGTCGAAACAAGTTTTGGTTTACAGTTATGAGTTCACAATGAATAGGCCTATCCATTTATGTAAAAAATATACAAATCTATTTTTTTAAGATTTTCGAGAAAAAATCAAGGTTAAACCCTTGCCAAAAAATAATGCATTTTCAAAAAAGTTCTCAAAATCCACCGAGTGATACATCAGAAGGGAGGCCCTTTTAAGCTCTCCTAATAAGTGAAAATAAAAAAACGCACGGTCTTCCTCTACACAAAATCGACAAGTTTATGAGTGGACTTTTACACTTTCATCCTTCTTTTAAAATAAACAATTTTTGTTTTGAGTTTAAATAAATTTTTATTAACAATCATAATAACAGCTTAATGTAATTAATGAAATATGCTCTTTCCTTCAAACATTACAAACAAATTATTGACAAAAAAAAACATAAAATAATTTTATTTTTTTATTTTAAAACTAACAAAGTATTATTGCGAAAAAAATACATATTATTTTAAAAAAAATTATTTTCATGTATAATTTTTTTTCATATACACGCAAAATAATACGTTATTGTGTTTTACATCTTGTATTCAAACTAAGTCAATTTTTAAAATTATTGCTTTTACGGGGAGATTAAATTCACCACATTTTTTGTTTGTTGTAGTTTATTTGTTTTGTTTTATAATTTTCATAAATAGAAGGCATGCCGCCGCGCGCGCTGACTGTGCTTTTATATTTCTGACCACCCAATAGTTGTCATTTAGCAACATCACTTAAGTGTATTCGACTTTTGAATTGCTGTTATACATTATTCATAATAATCAAAATACAATACATTATAATAATAATAATACAAACAAAATAAAATATTCTATGTAGTATAGTTATAATATAGGTACTGAAACATTTATAACAAAACAAAAAATAAACACCAAAATATTTTTAATTTTTTACTTTTAAATTACGTCAACAAACATAAATTTAAAAATCAAAATTATGGTTTAAAAAAAAAATAAGATAAAATAAAATAAACACAAAATAATTGTTATATAATACAAATCCATAAAAATATATATATATTTATATATATATATTATATAATACTTTATCATTTGACTTTACTGGTTATATATAGTTGTTTATATATATTAATGTATATATGTATTTTTATAGTGTGCCTTGACTGTATTATGAAACTTTTAAATTTTCTTTTTGTTCTTGGTCCATATAAGAATCTTTTTCAGTAAGCCATCGTTAACTATGGGTCAGTTTAGAAGACTTTAAAGTTCAATTTATTCACTCTCCACTTTATTGGCCAAGTTCAAAGCAGACCACTTCAACTTAAGTTCTTTAAGAGGCTCTGATTGGTTAGATCCTCTAAAAATTTATAACTTCCGGTGGTCTGAGTTCAACCCGTCCATTTTTAAAATAAGAGAACTGTTGACAGTTTTTTTTTCGAATGTAACCGGAGTTTTCCGATTGTTTTACTACACTCTAGATTCTTCATGCGTATCTTGAATTCAAGTCAGTCCGTAAATACGAATAAGAATTGAATTCAGACTCGATTCGGCTAAAAATAGACTAGTTCATAAAGATTCATGAACCAAAAAGATTTAAATTGAATTTGGTTGGTCACATGTTTACGGTTTCAGAAGTAAAGATTACCGAATGTTTTGAATAATTTAGTTAATGGAATCAAATTCGATTTCACTGAAACCTTGGCTAATTTTCGTAAGTCACTTGATTTGTTTGACTGAAACCATGGTGTTCGGCCCATTTCACACAGAGCCGAGACCAGTTAATCAGTTTTTTACATTCGTTTTCTATTTGTACATGTGAAAGCGCCCTAAGATGTGTCCCCAGCAGTCAGGGAGTCGGTTCCATTTACCCGGTTGCCGTCTGTGTGCACACAAAAGTGCACCATAAAGTTAGGTAAAACGCACCTTATGAAAAAAAAGAGTCAGGAGTGTAATTTAAAAGAACTCTTAAAAGAGGTTTTAAAAGAGCAGACTTTTTATTCGATTTTAAGGTCAAGTTCAAGTCCGTATTTAGTTTGAAAACTGTTTTCTGGGCTTTTACTGTAAAGTTGAAATTTACACTAAAGAGCTGCTTTTTGTTAAGTCGCCTGAGTAAACTAACATAATTTTTTAGCCTTTCAAAGATAGACTTACAAAAAACTTCAAATACATCAAATTTTGTTCAATTTATCAAAAATACAGTCAAGACACTCTATACGATTCTCTAGTTTCCTTTTCATATTTTTTAAATAATTATTCTAAATATTTCTGCTTTTACACAGTATTTATCTATTTTGTTTTTTTAATTATCTCTCTTTCTTTTGCAATTTAACTTAGTTCGAGGCATTAAGGTAAATAGTAGTTAATGTATACATAAGTTCTTTTGTTTATTTATTTTGTTTTGTTTCTATCTTCCTTTTCATAAATACAACAACTCTTTATTTTGTTTTTTTTTTGGTTATACTGTGCCTCCTTAAATAATTGTCTTTCATTCACGGTTCAGTTGGTTTGCTAAATTTGCTTTTTTATTATAATTTTTATCATTTTTCTCAAAATTTGATTGCACTTCAACAGTAAAATTTGTTCGCCATTAATTTTAGATAAATTATTTATTTTATTATTATTTAATATGCTAGTATTAAGTTGTATCATATATATATAATGCAATATTTTTTATTATTTAATATTTTTACCTAAGCTTCAATACTTCATAAGAATTGATTCATTATTTTTTTTTTGTTTAGTTTTTTTTTTAATTATTATTTTTTTTTTTTTTTCATTAAATTGGGAAACATGAATAAATGTATATAGGATAATAATAAAACTTGGAAAGGTTTTTAAAATGACTGATTTCGAAAAGGGGGTGAATAATATATTTTTTTTGTTGAATTTTTGTTTTATTTTATGAAATTTGTGTTTATTTTTTTTTAGTAACAAATTCAAACAGGACAAACGGTTTTCTTTATAGGAAACATATGTACGAAATACAAGTAAAATTCACACGTAAATACATTTATATATATATATATTAATGCAGACAAAATTAACAACTTTTCATTTTTTGTTTTTGTTTAATTATTAGTAAATAACTTTGGTATTCGTTTTCAGTATTCTCCCTTTAAGTGTGTGGTAGTGTGGGATACTGGGCGATTTACAGTTTAAAGAGAATTTTTTAGTTGCAGTTATTGTAGGACGTGACTGAAATTTAAAGAAAAAATGTTAAAAGTGTCTATACAATTTTGTTTAATTTAATAAAAAAATAAAATGCACTACTGGGTCGCACATACTTGCTCTTGCAGCTTAAAACACTTTTATATAAATTAACGTATAGATTTGTTTATACAAAATATAAACAAAAATAAAGAGAAATAAATTATCAACATTTCGAGAAAATGTGTTTATTTTTTTTTGTTTTTTGCTCTGAAAAGCCCAGTTTTGTTAAATTTAAATTGTAATATTTTTCAATCTAACTTCAACTTTGGAAATTTCTGAGAAGCCCTATGTTGGCCTATCACTCTATCAGCATATTTTGCTTGGACCATAAGTTGTGGGTCACCCTGTATAACGTGAAAATCTAAATGTTTCAGTTTTTTGTAAATGATACGAGACCAACAATTGATAGTTGATAAAAATTAAATTTTAATATCTTATTACTCAATTCACAAAAATTTTGAAAACAGAAAATGATGCTATCCGTGTATAACTGAATTCGTTATTGAAAAATTCTATTTAAAAGTTGACCAGTTTTCCCAAGAATAAGGCTTTAAAACACCAAATTTCAGTATTTATCAACTAAAAAATGGATAGTTAACAATCGTAATACGGGTGCATATTTTCTAAACGATCATTTGGGAAAAGAAAAAAAAAGTATAAACTTATGACGCGGTCACGATTCGCTTATGAACTTTGAAAATTTATATAATTTGATAATCATTTAAAATAATAGATAAGGTTATATTTTTTTGCTAAAAAAATCGCATCAAATGCAAATATAGCGGCGAGCTAATTCTTTTTCTACTGTCACGTGCATAATCTTCAAAAACCTACCATGTTGTTAGTATAATGACTGCACAATATTATCCCTGTCAGAAAGTTGCCTCACTTTCATAGAGCCATCTGAGCCGCACGAAAACAAACGACCCTGTGAATCAAGTTGCAATTGACTAACACCTTGGCCAATGTGCTTAAAGAAACTGCTTTTAGCATGTTCTCCACTAAAAGTGTACAATTGCGCATGATGAGTTAAACTCCAAATCTAAAAAAAAATATATGTAAAAACAAAATTAATAGAAATAAACTTGTTAATTGGCAAACAGTCTTTTCTTACTTTAATATCACCCTCAGCTGATCCTGTGACAAAAAGTTCTTCATGTGGATCCATTGCCATACATTTTATTGCACTTTCATGAGCCTATAAATTAGTTAGTTTTCGTTATAATAGATGTGTTCTTTTTCATTACTTTAAATAACTAACCTGGAATCTATGCCTCAAAGTTCTTTGACGAACATCAAAAATGCAAACGTCTCCCTTTTTGCCAGAGGAAATGAGTACTTGATGCTGAGGTGCGTATATTAAACTGGATGCTCCTTGATCGTGACAAGTAAATGCTTAAATAAACAAAGAAGAAATCAGGTATCTTACGGTCAGTTATTTATTCTTTAGAAAAATTAGAGATTAGTGAGACAAAATTAAAATACTTACATGTCACTAATGACTTCTTTTGTGGAAGCAAGGTATCCCATATACCGACATTTTTGTTCTCTGAACTGTGACCCGCTACAAGTAAAATATTTCGTTAATGCTAATGCACATTTGTATAAATCATATTGTTCGTTACTAACCCGAAGCTACTAAACTACAAGACCCAAGGAAAACAAAATCAGCAAGAAGCTTGCTGTGGCATTGTTGGGTCTACGAGTATAATTAAATTTAAATTTCAACTGTTCCAATAGATTATTTTTTTGACTACTTACGAAAAATGACCGATTACTCTGTGAAGCAATACCAGCTTGCCACAAACTGAGATTTCCATCACCATCACCAATACCAAATTTATTTCCCTGTTGTGAGAATCGACATCGTGTAACCTTGGCAAATGTACCAGGAGGTCTAGGTGTGCACACAACTTGTTGATGGCTCCATTCCCAAAGCTGAACCGATCCGTCTTGCCCTCCGGTAAGATATAATGGCATCAAAGGATGCGAACTCATTCGCTTAACATTATCCACTTTGTGTTTCATGACCTGTGGACAAATTACAAATAAAAACTTGGTTTAAAAATTGTTTATTACAAAACGACACCCATGACATGCATGGACAACAATTCTGTGCAGATCCAGCACAACAATGCAACTTTTTCATCATTACAAAAAAACCTATTTAAAAATTTATAGAACTCCACATAATCAACGAAAAAACGAAAGCAAATTTAAATCTTTCTACTTTTCTAGTATTTTTAACAATTTTTTTTTTTTTTATAAAAAACAGCATACAAATACAAATATTTAATATATAAAAAGGATAAAGAGGAACAAAAAAAAATATAAGAGAATTATAAACGTTCATTTGTTGATTTATTGAAAGGAAACTGTACCGGTTTTAGCAAGTGTTTAGAATGTTCTAAAACCATTTTGCAATACCATGGATCGTGACAACCTGGAAAATTGGCTCCTTTTATCTGCAGCGTACAACAAAAGACAGGAAAAACAAAAGCATTTTGAAAACATTTTAAGTGTGTGTAAGATAAAAAAAAATGATGTAAGTTTAGTGTGCATGATGGCAGTTGATATAATTTGATTTTTTATATTTTTAATTCAAAATTTTCTATACAAAAGGGCTAGAACATTTAAAACCACTGTATGTCATTATTTGTTGAAATTGAAAGCTTTAAGATTTTTTCCTAAATTATATTATATACAAACTTAAACTATTAATACCTGTTATTAATTGGGAAAAGCAATAACAAATAATATTTCTGAGTCAGTTTGAAGATAAATGAACCGATATCTGAAGAATTACGAATATAAGATGTATATTACTCTGATCGCCAAAATATTTGTATAGATAGAGAAAATCAAGTGGTTGAGCACGACCCTAATGCTTTTTTAAACATGTGTTCTTATTAGTAAAGAATTAAAGTCGGTTTGGGGTCAGCTTTCGCTTGCAGTATTCGAAATCTTAAAACCTTATATGTAAAATGTCAACTAAATAACTGCATTTATTTGGATAGTCAATAAATGGTCAATAAAAGTGAAGTCTTTTGTCTTTTACTGAAATGGTCACTGTGACTTTTACTGAAATGGTCACTGACACTTTACACAAAATATGAACCTGTATGGGTCAAACGGACTTATCAACACGGATATAGAATTTCAAAATTGAGAGGAAGTGATTTATTTCATTGGATTTCAGAATTAGTGAATTGCTGAGTGAAACCAATCGAAAATGAGATAAACCTAATAAAAGTATATCCATTTTGCAAAATCTCTAGTTTTAACTTCACCTACTGGCTTAACTTATCTTATCCTTGTAACTCCTCGACTAGAACACAAAGGAAAGAGGACTAGAACACAATGGAAAGAAGCAATTAAGTTTTGCAGTGGAATCTGAATGTCTTCAGATATACATATAGTTCAAAATTGAAAATGATTCTTGTTCATATAGCATGAATTAAAAGAAGAATTTGCATTGAAATTATAAGCAAAATGAATTGGGTGTTGGCGCTGAGCAAAAAGTGGTGTTGTGCTACATTTGAATATGTTTTTAAATCTAGGTGGTAATTAAAATGATTGATTTTTGTAAGCTGAATAAATTAATTTTTAATTACTGTAATTAAGTAGGTAAAGATATTTGTTGATTCCGGTGATAAAGGGTGTTTTATTATACTAGTGCTAACTTAAGTAAGAGAATACATTTTCGAATTAGTTTTTAGATACATTGTGCAGCATATAAAGCCTTTAAATTTATTTTGATTTTGTGAATGTGAAAGAAACCGTTATAGCTAGGAACCATACATTGTAGTTATTTTTTTTTTGTACTTAATTTATTTTTATTCATATGTTATTGATCATAACCCCGATAATGTTCTCTTTTTTCGAAAAATTGAAACTTTGAATGAAGCTGCAAGTATCTGGGATGTTCAGGGAACATTAGTCAACTTCATTTCCTGAACGGTAATTTAAACAAATACTTCTTTTACTAACATTCATTCATTTTTTCCAATAAAATTGTCTTAATTAATTTTGTTTTGTACTTGACCAATCAATCAGAGACCCGAAACTTGATTGACTTTTTACTCGCTGAAAACTAAGAGCAGGTTCCGTCAAAAGTTTCTGACCACAATAAAATTAATAAAACTTTTATTTAATATTCCGTCCACATTGTTCAGTATGGGTTTACAAGGGGTTTATGCAAGGGTGTAAGTATTCAATTGAGTCGAAGTGTATACAAAATATTTCGTATATGATGCGATGAAATATCTACTTAAGTGTTATGGTAAGGGCTGTCAGGTACATTTTTAATAAAATAGAAATAATAAACTCTAACATCAGGGAAAACATAAAAACACAGTTTTAAAACATGTCGAAATAAACTATTAAGAGTAGAAAAGCAAAACAAGTACAAGAATAAAAGGTATCGAATGCCTCCAAAATGTTCTTATGAATTTTTATGATTGGTACCGCTATTAAATGATATACAAAAATTTTAAATGCAAATATTGCATTTTGTCATTGGAATTTCTAATCCAAGAGTCTATTTTAATATCTGAACTGAAAAGTGTTTTTTTTTTTTAATATTAAATTTGCTTATAGCTTTTTTAAGCTGAAATGTTGTTTTTATTGAAAATCACATTCAAATCATGATTCGAAGTTAAATTAGATTACACATTTTTTATTTAATTCTTCTTCTAATATTTTGCTGAAGAAAATTCCTCTTTGTTGAGTATTTGCATACAATCTTTTGAGTCTTGGTTTTCACGGTAAATTAATGAGTATAAAAGCCAAACATTTTTATTGGTAAAACCGTTGGTGGGGTTATAATTTTGTATTGCCCTGGGTGTTCCCTTTTCCAATCTTATACATAGTGTAAAAAATCTATATAATTTCATAATAGTATTTGTTTTATGTAAAGAAATATATGATAATTTTTCCTGTCACGGGTCAGACCAAAAGAGGTTCATGTTAAATAGTTAAAATTTCTCTATGTTTTTATCCCATTTACCATGATTTGCAAAACAAAAACAATTTTCATTTACATTATGTACAAAATTGAAGTTGTGTATAAATATGAATGAATTAAAAAACAGTAGGTGTTTTCACAATTGAGTATTAAGAGCATGTTTAATTTGGAAAATGGTGTTACATCAAATCGCATGTGGAAATTGATTTGCATGGAGTTAAGATAAAATATAGATTTACTCTCATATAGCAATAGTAAACATTTGATAGGGAAACAAATTTTACTTACCACCGATGTTCCACGACCTGATTGGCTGCCAATTGTAGGTTGATAACTTGACGATGAACCATAGTTTTGTATATTCGGTGTTGCATTTACCGCATTTCTATAATAAAATTAATAATTGTTAATAAAAAGAATTAATTAATATTTTTTGTTCATAATTACTTATCGGCCGCGGCTTGAATAACCAAAAATCCTGTCGCTGGAAGTGAGTCAATATCTTTGGATAAGTTCAACAAATCGTATTCACATTCGTCTTCACACCAGTTAGGTGATTCAAGAAGTAAAGAAATATCCATTTCTTGTACTTCTCGAGGTGTCGCTATAGCCATAAGACCCGGTGAAGCATTGTTAATGCAAAACGCTGAAATTGATTCCTGGTCTTTGTGAATGATTCTAATGGGCTCGTGTTGTGGACCCAAATGTTCGCTATCTAAATAGGTAATACAAAAGTGGAAAAGACATTATTAGAAATGAAAACAAAAACAAAAACATCAATTCATACTTGAGTCTACATCTCCATTTGAATCTGGTCGCGAACAATTATTAGAAGATGCCTCCCAATCCTTTGATCGTTTCTTTCCAAATACTGCTCTTATAAATATATCTTGTACATGTTCCTGGCGTACAAGGAAATTCCATAGGCGTCTAGCTGGTCCTGCCGAAGAACTCGCCAGGAATGGTGTGTTATGTTTTTCAAGTAACGATCTGTACTTGTGGATAGCAGGACCCTTTGCTTCATTTTCAACAAAGCAGCCTTCAAATAACAATACAAAAAAATGATGTTTCGTTTGGTAAAGATTATTAATTTTAACTACTCTACCAGGAATATAATCAGCAGGAGCTGGGCCTTTAGCTAACAGTTCTTCCGTTACAATTTCTTGCCAATGATTAAGATTACGTAGCACTTCATGGGTAAGTGGGCTTGCAACAGGTAGTTCTGAAAGAATTAAAAAATGTGTTTAAATATTTTAACTTAGAATCATTCGTCAAATCATCAAGAAGATTTTAGCGAGGGGTTCTTTGTGAATTTTTGAAAAGTT
Source organism: Episyrphus balteatus (assembly GCF_945859705.1). Classification (NCBI taxonomy): domain Eukaryota; kingdom Metazoa; phylum Arthropoda; class Insecta; order Diptera; family Syrphidae; genus Episyrphus; species Episyrphus balteatus. The sequence goes on along the minus strand of NC_079135.1, from coordinate 80,954,766 downwards.
GCTTTAAAAAGTTACCTTGGTTTTCGATTCCAGCAATGTTTATCAGTTCTTGCAACTTTATCGATGTAAGCTTAATCAAAGCTAATCGCATGACATTCCACGAGTATGACATAGGATTTGAATGCTCCGTATTGTCTTTTCTTGGTTTACTTAATGCTGTTGCGTTCGTGCTTAGGGCATCACCAAATACTTCCTCATCGTCTGGATCTTCTTCTTCATCAGATGCATACGAATCATCAGTATCATAATCTTCTTCATTAGATTCTTTAGGAACAAAAATATAGATTAATAAATTATGTACAAATTTTTGGATATTATAAAAAAAAATTACCCAAATGAGATGGTTTAATTAAGAAATAGGAAACCATTGACATATCTGGCGAAACAAATTGTTCCCTGTAAGTTGGCTTATCTTCTTTCATTACAGAACTGCCACTTGGATTACTGAATGTACCAAGAAGTTTCATATTTAGTTTTACTCGTTGCTTTGTTATTGATGTAACGGTATTCCAAACACTACTATCATCTGGTATATCTTGAGAGCTTTGCGATTGAAAGCTTTGAGTAAGATGACTTTGTGACGTTGCTTTTCGCAGAAGTTTCTTAATACCTCCACCAAAAAGTGACGACCATGTATAGTTGGTAAATTTCTGACCAATCAATCGATACAGAATATGACAATCACATGTTGCTAAAGCGTAAACCATAAGAGACATATAAGTAGCAACAAATGCCTCTAACAAGAGGACAGTCAGTCTTGGTATGTCTTCATCTTTTTCTCGAGCGAGAAGAGCTCTTAGATTAGTAACACCAGGCCATTTTGATGGTAGGGTACAAACTGGCGCTGGTTCATCGGTTGAATATTTTCGTTTGCGTTGATAGATATTAGCATTGACCATTAAATGTGAGCACTGGCAGGATGCGTTTAGCTTGGCAATATTCTCAATGCCTGGACTTTGATATCCATTTGAAACTAAAGATTGGCTGACAACAAAACTTTCTGAATCGCAAAGTGATTGATATATACACGATGAGAGGGCAATAGCCAAATCCCGAAGCACAAATATCTCGGAGTAGGTGTTCTCTTTGACGCCAATAAATGGTGAACGGACATCTACGACCGTTTGAAGCATATCCTGGGTGTGGGACTAAAATTGAAAAAATAAATGTTATTCTTTGGAGGAAGTTCAGGTTTCTAAATAGTTTTTATATATACCTGCAAGTATTTAATTGGATCGGCTATAACAGTCTTATTTCCAGCAACACATGCGCTCAAAAGAGGAAGAGTTGTTGGGAAAGGTAGGGGACTCAACAGCTGTTGTTGTGTTTTCTCCTGTTGTAATTCCTGAAGTAAAAGCACCAATTCCATTCGAACCGAAGCCAAACCGCCACCACTGGCACCATGAAGAGAACAGTAACTTAGTAGAGTACGAAGAAGGGTTTCGTTGGCTAAATGAAAAAACCGCAATGAAGACTCATTTTAGAAAGTTTTAAAGCTTGAAAAAAGCTTCAAATTACCTTTAAGCCATCTTTTACGTCTCGCTGCTCGTTTCACTTTGGCTTCAAAGTCTTGTTTTTCCTGCATTAAAATTTCGTGTAACGTTGGTTTATCGGTTAATTTTTGTGAGGTGATATTATTGTCTTTATCAGTCTGTAAATTAAAAAAAATAAATTATTCAACATTCTCAAGAAATTAAAATAAAATGAACATACTTGAGTCATTTCGATCGTTTGATTGTTTTCTAAGGCATCATTTTCCGCATTACAATAATTACAAAGCTGCTTCAATGCATCCACTTCCCTTTCTAACCAAATATACAATTGGTAACGTAGCTGGCCGCCATCTACTTCAAAGCCTGTTGCCAGTGTTGACAATTCTTCCATCAGAATTTTCAAACATGCAACGAATTTCAACTGCTGTGCCATTATGTCGAGTTTTTCGTGTGGTTTTTCCTCTTGGCTATTTTGCTTTTCTATTGGTTCACTGATTTTAGCTGGTGGTGTTGGTGTTTTACGGTCTTCTTCATCGTCATCGTCTTCGTTTTTGGTCTCATCTTCACCCCAATCGATTTTAAACCCGTCATCTTCTTCAACTTTTGTTACGGGAGCACCCCAATCGAAATCTGCTGCTGAACTAGCTGGCTGAACTGCTGGTGTACTCCAATCTATAATACCCGTGTTGATCAAGTGGTCTTCAACATTTTCAGCAGGAGTTGTAACTTCACTATTGGCAGCTGTATCGATAACTTTTGTTGGCAGCTTATTTAAAACTTCAAGCGCTAAAGCTGGACAACCAGCTTTAAAGTGAGCATGAGCTGTAGTAAAGTATAGTTGTCGTTCTAGAGGAGTAATACTGTCTTCCAACTGCAGCTGTTTATCACTCAATCCTGCACTTCCTACATCTCCAGCATAGCTGAATCCAGAAAGCACAACTTGTGTGAGTTTCTTTTCCTGTGCTGTTGACGCAATGTGTTGTCTTATTAGAAGTGGATGAGTTCGAAGGTAGATGTAAAAGTTAAACACATTTGGATTGGTGGACTGTGAGTTATCATTTTTGAGACTATCATCATCTTTGTAGGCAGAGTGATTCTGCCCAACGTTATTCAGCAAAAGTGTACTTAAACTAGCTGAGTAGTTTTTAAGAATCCAAAATCCAATTGAACGTAAAAATGGATCTGGATGGGCTTTACTTACATCTTGGCCATCAGCATCAATGCCAAGAAGGTGTTCATTTATCAGCTTTTTGTAGGTAGATGGTGTATTCACATCCAATTCACCTTCATACAAACGAGTTAATACAAGTGCTAATTGGAAATCTTCCAATTTATTCAAACACACTTCAATGGCATCGTGCAGAGAATTTGCCAACAAGAAAAATGCTACAGCATGTTCGAAACGTTGCTTACCCAACAACACAAAAGCATTTTTGAGAGCAGCTTTACGCCAACGATCATCACTGAAGTTATTTTGGAAGAATGCTGTCATTTTTTCGTCTCGTTGCGAACGGAACAAACCCCAGACAATTGATTTTTTCTTCATGGCCAAATAGTATAACGCTGCATCTAGAGGATCATGTTTTGATTGGTATGCCGATTTGGCCAGCTTTTCGATACATTGTTTCAATACTGTTATATTTTTCAACCAATATCCAACACCCAATTCTTTTAAGGTCGACCATTTAAGCTCTCCTTTTGTGTAGGAAGGTATCAAATTAAGAAGCTCCTCTTCGCCTTCCGAGTGGAATGCCCAAACAATATTTGAAGTGCCAACACCTTGTTTCTGGAAATGTGAACGTTGATTTAGAGGAAGGCATCTCATTAAATAGGAAAAGTGTTTCATTGCTAGTAAGAATCGAAGAGCACAATCATCGAGTGATTCTGTTGAGATATTGTGTCCCGTTCCGCCATCGACATTGTGCGAATTCTCCTTGGCTATAGCACTCTTTGCAGCGTCAATAGCGAATTTCTCGGAGAAATCTGTATTGCATGTGGCGACAGTGTCTGCTAACGCTAACAAATGCATTTGATCTAGCGATGATAAGCCAGGTAGATGTGTGTGCGTAAGCAATCTAGAAAGGAGTTGACCCTGACGTGGTCCAAAGTGTGCAACACCTGTTTTTTCCGGTATTGAAGGTCTGCGATCGTTGCGACGAGGTTCAGATTCATCGTCAAGCAAATCATCAAGATTGTCTTCCTCGGCATCCATATCGAAAAGTTCATCATAGTCTTTGACTTCTTCTTTTTGTTGTTTTCCTTGGCCAGAACCTTCTTTGTCGGCAGACAATAGTACCCATAGTGGAAGTGGAGGAATAGATGTGATTTCAGCATAGTCAAGCATTAGTTCTTCAGGAATCTAAGAGAATTAAAAAGGTGTTAGTATACAGATTGATTGGATGAAGCTTGTTTTTACATCAAGATTAATATTTTTTAAAGTGCGTATTGTTAAATAAAAAAAGCAACATATAGACATTAATTTTGAATTAAATCTGTATGCTATCGATTTTGAGCTGCAGATATTTACCTGTGTTGTAGAACCTCGTGGTTCATTTGGACTTGTGGCTGCACCAACAAAACTTATAGAAAGAGTCCTCGATCTCGACCAAGCTCGCTGCAAGAAAAAAAATGTATGTTGGCGAATTTGCTTATGAGAACTTTTGTGCGTCATTAAGGCGACGCAAACATAAAGAACAACTTCTCTCCGTTTTAAGTAAGTCGAAATATGTTCTCAGTAATAGCAATACAATGCGAATTTTACTCTTTTTGAGGGAAACTGAGAGTTTTATGGAAAAAATTCTGTTTCCCAGAATATCGGCAGTTTACTAAAAAAAACTGTTTCCACTAGGAATCAATCCTAGACCAAACAGATAGCTTTTAAGCTGAAGAAGCTATTATATTAGTTCTTAGATTTGCAAGCTGTCATTTATGTGAATAATATTTCATAAAAAAAAAATTGTGACAATTTAATTATTGTTATTCACAAGACGACATAATTACAAAATCAAAATACAATACAACAACCACCATTTATATATCTCACCTGTCTTTGCACACTTTCATCATCACCAGCAGCGGCACCACCTTGTAAATAAGGACCACTCATGCAACGCACTAAATGTGCCAAAATAGCTTTAACCCAACGAATTTTACCCGAATTCAAAAGCTCCATCAGCTGTTTGGGATGATATTGCGGCAAAACTGGACAAGCTATTCTTGAAGCCTGAAACAGACCATAGTCTGTCATATAGTCGTGGAATTGTTGTGCATCTGAACCACTCTGTATGTTTGCCGTACTAAGATTGCCAAATTTCTTCTTTTTGTCAACCGAAAGCAACTGCAAATTGGCCGTACTTGCTTTACTCATTAATGGTATCGACTGAACATTGTTCAAGCGACGTTGAGTTGTCTCATTGGCAAGGGATCTTAGATCTTCATCGCGTAAATTTCTCGTATCCATAAGATCCTCAACATTAAGTGCTTGGGCATAGCGAGGTTTCCATTGTGAATAAACATGCATTTCTGAATCCATTCCTACTACCAAAATGCCATCACGAACCCAAGATATTTGCATAGGAAGTGGTGGTAGCCCATCGGCTGTTTGTAAATCGATTTGACGTAATTTCATCCAACGAATTTCATCATTAAAGTGCGGCTGTGCTAAGGAACTAGATTTTCTAAGTATGGGTCGATTTGCTGATCTTGATTCTTTCATCGCTTTCATATTAGCTTGAGCTAAATCACTAGACACTGGTGTGTAGAGGAGAATTTTACTACCCACTGCAACAGTGAGAATATGTGAACCATCCTCCTTGGATACCCAATCAAGTTGCACCAAATGCTTTTGTGTTAATGGACATGTATTTCCATTTTCCGTTATACTTTTTCTCAAAGATTGAAGTGTACTAAAACTGGGTACAGCTAGAAGTCCAGAAGCTGGCTTAACACCCAATTCAGGAGTAATTTCTCCACTTCGCGGTGATCTATTGTCTTCGTGGGTAAATGTTTGAATAACTTGATTGAGTCGTTGTTTCTTTTGTAAATATCTGCTGTCGTGTAGGTAACTCAAATCGAGACTGTGATCAATATTAATGCGTGGTAAATGGACGTTTCTTAAATGAATGGTATCTTCCAGAACCCATTCACTTCCTCCAGTACTTTCGCACTCGTATATTGCCACACATAAATTGATATATCTCGAATCCGGGTCACCTTTGTGGGGCCTTGTAAATGATTTTCCATATTTGTAGGCGCAAGCAACACGACCTGAATAGGCAGCACTTATATTCAATGGCTGTCCTGATATTTCAATAGCTGAATCCTGCTGTCGACTAAACATCTTCCATTCTGACCACTCGTATTTGGTTGTTTCCAAGTCACCAACACCGCCTTCACCAGTTACCACGTCACATTTCCAAAAACGTGAAACTGAATCCGAGCATGCTGTAACAATTATGTATGGAGCAAAACAAGCAGGGTAAATCGAGGAAGAGCTTAGATGGCCAGCAGAAGGTGAAGCGTGAATTACATCCACACCATCTGGCATGGGTAGTTCTTGGGTGCACACTTTTTTTGTTACTATAGAAATATGAGGTGCCTCGAGCTGAGTTCCACCTTCTCCACCAGCAATTCCATTGTCCATTGACATTCGTCGTGTTATTTCTGGATCATCTAAATCTTGGGTTAGATTACAATCGGGCACATACATTGCTGATTCGGAAAGAAATGAGGTTTGAGGTTTTGATGATATAACAATACGCCACATGTGAATGGTGCTGCCTTTTAATGTCTTTTCGATAATTACAATGTAAAAGGGTTCTTCAAACTCAGAATTTCTTTGCAAGTCTACCATTGCACTGAGTTGGGATTCCATGAAACCCGGTTGATTTGTTGCCTCGTCATCGCTTTTTTGTTTGTCTGTTCTCTCGCCGGTAATCAGCTGCTCTTGAAATACATGTAGAAACTGTGTATTCTGCCAATCATGTTTAGCATCTGAAAGTGCATCTAGTTGAATGATACAACCAGGTCGTGCAGTTGATTGTTGTGAAACAATTTTTATTTTATCATGTAAAGATGCCTTGTGGTAAAAGTTTTCAGAGGAAACCTCAGAATATAAGGATGTTAGGGAGCCCTCTTTTCTGCTTATACTTTCTGAAGAAGATATTTCAGCCAGCAGTGTCCGAGCGTCGATAACTGCTTGATAGACGCGTAAGTTTTCACCATCACTGGCAACGAAACAAGCTGATGGTGAGTTACTGTAGGATCCTAATGTTGTGCTAGGAAGAAGAGTTGGAATCCAGGCAACATTACTAAAGGCCGATATTTCGGGTGAATTGATACGAGCCAATTCGCTAACTCCTCCTGAATGGCATAGTGGACCAACTGCATCCACACGCCAAAGGATTAATTCGGAACAAAAACCAGCTGGAGCGAATATGTCTTTGTTGAAATTATGATGTTTTTCTGATGGGCTTATAACACTGCTGTTGGCGTCAGGAATGTTATGATGAGAGGTTGATACCTGTTAAACAAAAATAAAGAAAAATTTAGTCGGTATAATTTTATTTAGGAAACATAACTAAAAGATTAAAATATATAATGTTCCTGATGTATCTCAAGAAAAAGAAAAACGCAGTACTAATATAAATATGCAAAGGGTTTCGACAAGGAGCTGCACTAAAAAACACGTTGCAAAGAGCAAAAAGCACGCCCGTGACTCGTTCAATTGGAAAACAACCTCAACCAACTTGATGTGCGTAACTGGAGACATCTAAAAAAAAGAGTCAAGCTGGCTGGAGACGATTATTGGTTGAGGCGGAGATCCATCCTGAACTGTAAGGGTCACCTTAAGTAAGTTAGTACAATGTGAAAGGAGGGCGTATGGAGGAGAGGATAAAATAATGAATTATTGAATCTAAAACACAGAAAAAAAAAAACAGATTGGCTAGGCCACATGGCGCGAATATTCTTCTATTAAATTAAATTTATTTAAAAAAAACTTACCAATAGAGGCAATACTGGATGACAAGTTATATCATTCACTCGGAATCTATGTCCAGAAGCACGACAAACATGTCCAATACTCAAAACTTGTGTAAATTTCGTTTTATAGGAGAAAGTCAACTGCCATAAGTTAAGAGTTCCATTTGAATGTTTTGTAACCATCGATACTGTTGGAGATGGTACAGTATTAACCATATCATCTGAATTACTGCCTTTTGATTGGTCCTCGCCAGTTTCTTCCTTCTTTTCATTATCAGCCCCTTCTTTGTCTTCTTCGTCTTCGTCAACTTCTTGTTCCTCAGAAACAATTGATAGACTTTGTGGGTCCTTTCCATTCTCATCGGGAATATTTTCATTTTTCTTAACAGACTTAACCATCTCCCGGAAATTCAATGGGCTCGCTCCAGTATTATAAAGACTAACCATTGTTGACATTGACATAGCATCACCCAATGGGAAGGCTCCTGGAATTCGTGTTGAAAATGAAACTTGGGCCTGACGAAATGATCCAGGATAATAATCATCTAACCACTCAATTACCCATATTAAGTAGCTTCCATCAATGGGATGGATTGAATACAATAAATCAGGACTATGATGCCAGTCTCTAAGCAAACAATCGATCTTCATATCCAACGAGTCAATTATATGCCCTCCATTTGGATTATTGTCAGGCGCCAAGGAATTCAACGAAGTTGTATTCGATATTGAATTTAAATGGGATGCGCCACCATGAGGACCATGCTGACCGGAATGTTTACTGCTGGAATGCTCATCACTGTTGCTCTCATCAATTGAAAATGATTTGTGAACGGATTTGGCGAATTTTTTCTTTGCATCTTCACGACGTTCAGCTTCTGTTACTGGGTCTTCCATGTGCATGTGATTTTCAGGGCCGTTTAGATTAGTCGTAGTTTTGTTATTATTGTCTTCTCGATCAATTATTTTTCGTGTTAATTCTTGCAAAATACCTTCAGCTTGAAGCGAAAAATGCATTTCTTTGTTGTTTAACCAATGCAAGATGAAATTATTTTGATTTGAGGGATCAGAAGTTTGCATCGATGGAACCAAAGGAATATCTGTTTCGGCATTGATTGATGCCGCCAAATGGAAATGCATACCAGGACTGACTCCAGTTCCATGGAATCCATATGAATGGAAATCGTGGACACTGTACGATGATGGGAGCGATGGTATTGGTCCTTGTCGAAATGGTGAATCACCAGCTGAAGTCGCTATATTTCCTATGATTGCACCGTTTTTGGCATGCCTACGTATGTGGAAACATGTTTTCATGTGTTTAAGACGTTGCATGAATCTATGTTTGTGCCGGTGTGTCCTGAACTTAGGATTTTGTGAAGCCAAAGGATCAAATTGAGTCATATTGACCAAACCATCATCTGGCAGGACAGTCTCTATCCATATGCGGCATATATTGTCTAGACATGATGTAACAAGCATATTTGATACGGAACCTTTCGGCATATATTTACTGGTCTTTCGCCAGGAAATATTTGTGACTGCTCTCGGATGAGCAATATATACGTAGGTGTAGTTTAAATCTGTATCGTCGAAAGTACCAGATCGGAATTGCGAAGCATCGAAACTTTTCGTTGGGAAAAGAACTAAAATCAAAGAGAGTTTCAAATATAAAGTATTTAGTATTCTTTAAGATTAGTAGACTTACCGTGCTTGTTCTCGTACCAAATCTTCACTAGACGATCATTGCGACCTGATGTGGCAAACAATGTACCATCAGGACTGAAGGCCATATGATATACAGGTATAGCGGTTTGACAGCTCCATATGGATTCCCAAGCGGTTTCATTGCTAGTAGATTCATTGGTAGGTGTTTTTACATCTCTATCACCACCACCAATTTCGAATTTCACTCCTGCAATGTGAAAAAGGAATTAAAGAGAACCATGATATAATGAATTCAGACTTAATTTAATGAAAAATAATTCACATGCGAATAAGTAATCGAAACTATGTACAATTGAATAGTCGAATTAAATTCAAGCTGTTTTGGAAATTTTTTTAATTTTAAGGTTTGTTTTCCAAATGAATAGCGAAAGTGGACAACAGAATCTTAGTATTAATGAAGTTAATGAAGCGAAAAATAAAGGAAAATAAAGAAAAAGAGATAAAGTCAGAATTAAGCTAAAAACTATGAATGTGTTTCAATATTTTTTAGTCTTTTATTACCAGAAAAAAATTTTTGGATGAAATTTCAATGACTCAAACTTGTTAAGTTCCTACTAGTTTTTAAAAAAATACCTACTAAAAAACATTAGATTTTAGTAAAAAATATGTTTACTACATAAAGCTTCTTCTGAACATTTTACTTTTATAAACGCCTCTGTAAGTTATACACTTGCACTATTAATTTCAAGTTACATGATTTAAGAAACAAATGCAAGTGCGAAAAATAACAAAAAATAAAAAGAAACTTACAGATCTTAAACTTACAGACTTTTTTTCACATGTTAAATTTTTGGTAATAGTCCAAAATTATGTTTTCAACATTTTGCTTTTTAAAGTCTATTTTCAAAATTTATTTCAAATAATACTGACGTACAGTACGTAGATAAAATTCATTTAAACTATTATATGATTTAACAATGTATTTGAAAGCATAACGTATTTGCTTTTATACATTTACATATAGTCGATCACTAAAAACTAATTTTAAAAATTTGAAAAAAAAATTTACACAATAAAAATAAGAAATTGAAACAAAATTAAATTCATCCCATAAATGACTGAAATATTTTTAAGTTCTAAGCAAAGAATACCACTTGTTTTAAAATTAAATTAAAAAAAAAGGTTGTAACAAATAGTTTGCAGTTTTTAAATAATTAATAAAATATAACTGAAAACAATATGTATTTTTTTAAACAAATCAATACGCTGTTTTCGAAAAATTGAGAGTTCGAAAAAAAAAATCATTGTTGTACTAAATTAAAACAAAAAAGTTGTTTTTAAAAACTTGGGCCATGTTTCATTGTTATCTCAAGAACGTATGTTTTACTTAAAAAAAAAAGTACACAGCTGTTTAATAAAGGAGAAACCGACAATTTTATCGGTTTTTAACAGCGCCTACAGTGTCCAACGTAAAAACACTATGATGATTAATAGCCATTTTTTATGATTTCCACTTACAATTTTCTTATAGTTTTCCATCTTGATGCTTACGACTTTTATTAATATATAGATTAAATAATTGCTTAAAATAACCTAGGTCTCAAATTATATACTATTAAAATCGGCTATTAATTTAAAAATGAGAGTAGACTCTATTTACATTTAGAAACTATTCTTTTATGCTCGACAGCATTTAAAGTAATAAATTATTAGATACTAATAAACCGCAGTTTAATTTTTCCATAAATATTAAGTCTAGCTAAGCAGTCAGTAGGGTAGCGCAAAAGTAGATGATTTTATAATTAAGCAAAAAAAATAATTTACGTTGATATTTGTATTTTAGTTTAGCAAAGCTTTGCTGCTCTACTTCTGTTATTAGTTCACACCAAAAATATATCCTTGTTACATCTAAGGATATTATTCAATTATTTTTTATGTATTTCCAAATGTTATTGCCAAACTAATTAAAATAAATGTTCTCGCTTTTAATACCAATTGGGTGCAATACCTGTATCAGAAGCTACAGTGTAAATTTTTATTTCAGGCAATGTGATAATGTACGATTTCAAATCTAAAAAGGAACAGGTAATGTATTCATTTTTAATGTGTACACATTCCTAATGTATGTAGATGAATTATAAGCTTAATGCCATGAAAGCATGAAATAAGCCAAAACAACAAGAAATATTCAAAACAAACCTTGCGACTCGTTATCTTCGGAAACTTTTTCTCTCCACATTTGCAATGATCCACCGCCAGTTAGCAGACGTGTGCCTTCTAAGTTCCATGATAGAGTAGTTACATTCGAGTTGTTTGAAAATGAACCAGTTTGTACCCATCTATAAAAAATATTAAGTTTTTAAATTAAAAGGTTGTCATTAATTAATTAATTGTTTTATATTTACCTGTAATCAAGATTATGGGTTGATGGTCTTTCATTTTGAATAACAGGTGTTGGTTCAAAAATGCAGATTTTATCTTCATAGGCTGCGGCAATTTTTCCCGTGTCTGTGCTGCAATCTAATGCAGATATTTTTATATAGCCATGAGTGGCTCCAGGGATAATTTGCACACGTTCAAATGTGCTAGCTAATATTACAATGTTACATCCTGCTGCATATGCCTGAAGGATAAGAATAAAAACACATTAAAATTAAAACTGTATTAATAAGTAAGTTGTCCAAAAATTTTTTGAAAAAAACAGGTTTTGTCCTTTATTAGTGGAGTAACTAAAGCAAATTATAATTTGCTTTAGTTACTCCACCGGCAATTTTGAATCTATAGACTTTACAGTATTTTTAATTACCGACGTTTGAAAAAAAAAATCATTAAAATCAGAGCTGTTCGGCCGGGTTCCCTAATATTACCATTTTTTGAGCTTTAGTTACTCCACTATATAAAATAAATCGATTTCAATAAATTTAGTTTTAAATAATGTTTTATTAATATTTAAAGAACTTAAAATTAATATTAAACTGCATTTTACTTGTAGTCAAGTGAGCATTCCATCGTCATGGGTGGGACACTTGTACATTGAATTTGTTGTTTCATTTTCAAATTCTTCTCAGAATTGTCCAACATTTACATAGCCCTTCAGAAAATATACCGGCTTAATTATTTTTGAATATAAACAGGGTTTTTGTGTCACGGGTGGGAGAACAAACAAGTGTTTTTGATCCAAGGTACGTTCTTACAGAGTGTCCGATAATTTGATTCTAATTTTTACTAAATTCTTTGGTTTCCTAAACAAAACCTTCGTAGATTCTATTACAAAAAGCGAATTAACAAAAACATGATTGCTTTTATATACAAAACTAAGTTATTGATGTCAAGGGTCGGACATTTTCTTCTTACGGATACAATAAGCTACAATAAGCTCTGCAGAAGAAGAGAAATTTATATTAAAAGATAAATTAAAAAAAAAAAATGTATCTATGATGTAGATTAAATTCCTTTGAATAAAAGAAGCTAAGGATTTGGAGTGTGAAAAATTTGTCTCTATATTCTAACAAATGGCCACAAAACTATATAGTAAAACCTTCCACTTTCATTCTACATTCTGTTGAATGATTTGGATTTTAATTACAAAAATATGACTAAGTTTTAATAATTGACATTCTTGAGATAATCTTATCATAATTACATTGTTTTTGGTTTATTACCAAACTAATGGATTGATATTATTAAGTGTATTATGCTTAATAAATCTAAAATAGAAATGTTTGCACAATTTTTATGAGAATCACTTTCTCATGAAACGTCCCACTTTATTTTACTGCGTTTTATTCTATTATACTGCTTATTGACTTTGAATTTGAGTTAACTTAACAATCGAATATAATTTTAAAAAGAATGCGGATGTGAATGTGGCATGGCCACAATTCAGGCTTTCGCTCGCTCTATTTTGTTAGCCTGTCTGTGTTCAAAACTACTGAGTAGATTTATTTTATTTAGGGACAGTTTGTTCACAGTCGATTATCTTTTAACCAAGGATTATTCCATAGAAAAATCCTTGATTAAAAGATAATTGAGTGTGAACCAACCGGCCCTTAATCTTATGTCAAACACCCGTTGGAAACGTTTACAATGATTTGTATTAGCCCAGTAGTCTAATCGATTTATCCAAAAGTGGGCCGAAAACACCCCTTTAAGGGCGAAATTCCCTTTTAAATGCTTGTTCAAAAAGAGTTAAAAAATAATATTTGACTTCGACGAAATTGAAGATTTTTGAAAACCATTAGATTGGTAGATATGATTTTAGGCTCCAATTTTAAAAGCTTTAAGGCCTTGAAGCATGCGGTTTTTATCAAAAATTAGTTTTTGATATCTAAAATTGACAAATTTAAAATTCGGGTATTCGAAATATTTTGCATTTACGACGGTGTTGAGTTCGACACTCAAGTCCGAAAAGTTACTACACTCAGAGAAAAAATAGTTAAAACCGAGATAACTATTTTAAATTGTCATTATTGACTATTTAAATAGTCTCATATAACTATTGTAATAGTTAAAATACGATTACTTCGATTGACTATTAAAATAGTCACAAATAACTATTTTTTTAACTACATATTTTAACATACATATTTTAATAGTTATCCCGATATTAACTATTTTTTCTCTAAGGGTATGTGCATTGGATCATAACTATATTCAACTACCAGATTTAATGCACGGTCTAATGATAAGATTAGTGTGAGTACTTTTTTTTTTGATAGATTTTTCTATCATAATTATTTTTTCTTTTTCAAACAACTTCCTTCAGTTCTTTACAATATGTACCTACTCCAATTGTTATAGTCATTTATTTGATATTAAACAGTTATAGAACACGCAATTTTGTATGATCTCATGTCTTTTGAGGATAAACAATTGAAGGTTACATAAGAATTATGTGACACTCGAAGTCTCTAAAGAAATATTTAAAATAATAATTAATTTTATATGATTACCTTTTGAAGTGAAATTTCCAAAGCGAGGTTACTGCAATTACCGATTTACATATTGGCTTTACTTGCTAAGACACCACACTCCTCCAAAACATTATTTGAAAGTTACCCATGATGCGCATAATTATTATTTTATTTTGTGTATGAAATATTCATACTAAATTTTATCAGTACATTTGTTTTCAAAGATTTATCGATAATATTCTGAATCTTTCTATTTTTACTAATTAAAAAGTGTTACATAATTTTTATTTAATTTAATTTAATCTTGTTCCTTTGAACATCACAAGTGAAAATCCAAAATGCAAATAATTTAAATTTTCTCTTTCTCATTGATATTAAAATGTAAAAAAAAGTACGTACACGCCATAGTGACCCAACAAGTAATTACAACATTGAAACGGACCTTTTTATTCTCCACTTAAAAAATATTTTGACTTATTTTCGGTAGCCAAGTAGCAAGCAAGTTGTTAGCATATTGTATAGTGTGTAAGCTGCAGTGCTTCCATTCAGAGGTTAAATAAAAACAGGATTTGAGTTCAAAAACATGATTCACAAAAAAGAGAGAGAAAAAAAGGAAGGTGCGAGAAATAAAAATAATAATTTCAAATATATTACTATAGTACTATACAGGGTGTCCCGGGATGAGGTAAAAGGATTTTGAGGGATGATTCTAGGGTATACTCTAAGAAAAAAATTGTTCTACAGTAAATCTCTATTTGCAAAGTTGATACCCTTTAGCAATGATTTAAGAAAACGCTTATTTTGGTACTTATGATAAAAACTTCATTTATATTTTGATTTTTAAAAGAAATGAATAATCCCTCGAAATTTTCTTATCTCATCCCGGGACACCCTGTAAAATTAATCAATGATAGTACTATTTATTTCAAATCCCTTTCTATTTTCCTAACGCTCGTGCTATCTTCATCATATTAAGGGTAGATCAATCCCTTAATCTTTAATTTTAAACAAATACAAAAATTTCAGTTTTCTAGTAATAAGCCAGAAATAAAAATTTTCGGATAATTTCTCAAATGGCAATTTCAGATTCGCGTTTAGTACCCCAAAAAAAAACATTAATTTGGTAACCAAAAATAATTTTGTTCACCAGAACTTTAGGCTTTTAGAGAAATTTTACTGAGCTAATAAAACTTTTAAAGTATTTTGTTTAAAATCAAAACAGCGAAATCAAAAGGTGCCAATTAAGACAAATAAAATAGGCTTTAAAGCACTTTAATTCTTTATCTCCAATAGAAGAAAATAGGAGATTAATGGCGAAGATTTTTTAAAAGATAATTTATTGAATTTAGAGATAAATTTGAAATTTATTTTTGACACTTATTATCGATTAATTGTTTTATTTTGTTATCTTAACAAGACATACATGTAAACTTTCTCGGTAAGTGCCATGTTCTTGAGGTATTTTTAATCAAATAATGTTAATTTCTGTGCGATCAACATATAATAATGAATTAGTTTTTAAATTATTAATTGCAGTATTTTCAAATGAGCATTAAGCTAACACACAGATCTTATAAAAGGGTTTTTCTAGAATCAACCTCGTGAGTGGAAAAACTATTTCAAAATAATAAAAAAAAACCCTAATTTATGCAGATTATTATTTTGACGCTAGATGGCGTCTAGAATCAACTTCGTGAGTTGAAAAACTATTTCAAAATAATAAAAAAAAACCCCTAATTTATGCAGATTATTATTTTGACGCTAGATGGCGCCCCACGAAGGTTAAAGTTTTTTCTCATTTGAAAGGTCCTGAAGTATCCTCTGTTTGCTATCAAATGTCACAAATATTTATATCTTAAGAACAGTAGGTTTTAGATCAAAAAAAATATGTTTAACAAACTTTTAGCTGAGCTATTTTTACTTTAAGATGACATTTGAAGTTTTCTTGTATCACTCCCCGTTTAGAAATTACAACATTTAAAATTTTCACATTAAAAAAAAACATATTTTTATATCACATATAAAAATTTTAAATTAAATTTTTATTTTCTAAGCGGTAAGTGATACAAGAAAATCAGATAAGCCCTAAATTACACTTTTAAAGAATTTTTTTTTTTGAAAAAAATATTATTTTGTTTAAATTGTTTTTGTTTTTTTTTCCAATATTCAATGCTCTTATCACCCAGGCTACTTTTATATATACATATTTTATTCAATTTCCAAAATTTTAAACTAAACAAATTATATAATAAACAAATTAATTTACTTAATCTACATACAATCCATATTTACTACCTTGTCTCCGAAAACCACCCCCTTACTTTATAACAAAAACGTGAAAATTAAATTAAAAACCAAACCTAAATCAATAAAAAAGATGGAAGATTAACATAAGAAGGTATTATGAAGAGTACTTTTCAGAGTGGATTTATTCAATTAAAATCAATGGAAACTGTATATTATTGGAATTGCGTAGTGTTTTGGTTGAAAGTGATCCTATAATAGTTAGAATTGTGGTGAAAAAGATAGAAAAGTTAATGATTGTAAACATTAATAATTGTAAACGGCACAACTTTAGTCGTATAAGGAAATAAATCGAAACTGTCATCCCATGAAAAACTACGTAGAGTGAATTAAATAAACCTAAAATCTATGAATCAATTTTTTCTTTTTTAGAAAATGAAACAAATTTTATTGTTTTTTGAAGAAAACGCAAAAGTTGTTACAGGGGTATGCATATGGAAATTCGACATTTTAAGGAGATGAAATTTAAAGAAAAAAACAATAGAAATAGCATGAAGCTGTGAGCAATAAGATTGATCTGCTAGAGTTAGGTTTTGGTGTAAGAAAAAAAATCATTTTTAAAGATTTAGGTTGAGCTTTATTTTTTAACTTAAAAATTAACTTCTATCGGTTGACCATTTTTTATTAAAAAAAGAAAAAATAAGATTCCAGCTAGCTGTTTCCATTAAAAATAAACAAATTGTGGTCAACTCGTAAACATTTGAAGTTTAGCATAATTGATATGGCATAATGCATTAAAAATAATTCATAATACATTTGGTGGGCTAAGTGACATGTTACATGTAGCAAGATACACGTGACATTATGGCATGTGGCACGGGAAATTTTGCAAGGGTGGCGACTGCTAAGTCCTATTTGATTCTTTTCATGCGTCAATAGTTCACCTGTAGCCCATAGAAGGTGTTCACTAAGTACATAGTTCATTCTAATTGAACTCAAGACGAGACCGTTGATCTCATCTAGTAGATTCTGGATTCAAGGAGAAGTTACTTAGTGGGAACACTTCAAAGTAAAAAAAACTATTCATAAAAATGTGTTTCGATTTCTGGTTTAGAGTCAATTTGTCAGTAAATTGCTCCTATCGCTTAAACACTCCCTCACTCTCATAAGAAATGAAAAATTTTCCGCAAAAGTATGGAAAAAGGTTAGTAGAGATAAATTTAGGGCTAAAATTTTGATTTGGAGTGGTGAAGCTTTCCTTCATTTATTTCAAAATACTTTTATTTCAAAATATTAACATTGATACATTATAACTTAAATCTTTTTAGCATTCACTGATTAAGTAACTGTTTAAGATATGTACAAAATGTATGTTGGTACTCGAAAAGAACTTGAGTTTAGTTTCAGTTTTTTTTTTCAAAACAATTTTATTGGAAAGTTAATCAAGAAAAATATCCGTAATACCTTTTTTACACCAAACTTTTTACTTCAGAGACAAGATTACATAATCACACTTATCATAAAATAAATTTCGTTGGACATTCCCCTTTTTTCTCAGTGTTAATAGCGTCTTTCGATAAAAGAACCAATTCCAAAAAAAAAAACATTTGTTACATAAATTTCCCATTTTGTTCTTTTTTTGCGCTAATTTATCACAGAACGTTCCTAAAAAAATATGTCAACAGCACTTCAGTTAAACACAATACCAAGTTTTCACTAGGTGTAGCGTTAAACTGTTATACAAATGTGGTATAAATGTGTTTTTGCGAACAAAACAAATCGTCGGCCTCATAAGGAAACCTCGTACATAACTCCACTTTTTTTCGAAAATGACTTTTGAATGCCATTTTTTAGTAAACATGTCAGCGGAGCAACGAATTTGAAGTCATTCCGAAAACTCTAAATAGACTTAAATTCAAATTTTGCACAGCATTTTCCTCCCAACTACTCTGCTGTTTTTCTACTCTTTCGTCTCTCCTGTAAAATTTTGAGTTTGAGAGTTACGAGGTTTCCTAATGAGGCCGACGAAATTAGATTTTTAAGAAATTTTCTCGTAAACTAGATTAAGCAAATAAGAAACATGTAATAATTTGCTGATCTGTATATTTACAGCAGGTAAACATTTATTATTGGGAAACAACAATTAATTCGATTTTAAAATTATTGACATACTTTTTTTTGCAAGTGGTTTTTTTAAATTTCGTTCAAATTACATACATATTTTTTTAACTATTTACGTTCTGTAAAGAGCAAATAACAAAATATCAAAAACATAGTAATATCCCTGAGAATTTACTATATAAAAAAGAAAAAAAAATCTATCAAAACAAATCCGTTTATCAGCTGTTTACCAAATCATGTACCTATATAAATTTTAAGTTTCTAAGCTCTAGGTCACTCTCTCACATTCTCTCTTCATACAATTTAAGTTTAAGTTTTCTCAAAATAGAATTACAATTCCAGACTCCTAAAACCTTTTGCTTATTTGTACCTGCTTTAAAAATTCTTTATAAAATTATATATAACATTGTTTATCAATACAGAAAAAGGTTTACTTAGATGACTTCACTTGCTAAAGCAAAGAAGAAACAACTTCGGTCACATGCTAGTTAGCTCTAAAGTAAACAAGTTTTCACCCAACCTGACAATGTACATATACCTAATTAAAAAAAAAAATAAATAAAAGACGAAAAAAAAGACTGTTTGGTACGTATATTGTTTATTTGAAAACAGATTTTTTTTCTTTTTCCTTTGGATTTGCTATAAAATATGCAATTGAATTAACTGAATTGATTAATAGTTTTAGATACAAAACAAAAAAATTGTCAATAAAACTGTAAAAAAAAATACAAAATAATAATTTGAGAAAAGTTGCGTCATCATCTAACGACGACGACATTACTCTCGGGGATCATTCTAATCAACTTGAAATCAAGAGACAGAAAAAAAAATCAAACAAAAAAAAAAGAAATAAAATATGACATTTTTGGGTACTTATTATTTTTTCTTGTCGCGTTTCGCCTTTTTAACAAAGAAATCAACCTCATGCGCCCCCTTCTTTCCCATCTTTTGACTTGCCAAGTAAAAAAATGTAGAAATTAAGGTGAACAATATTTTTTTGACGATCTTAAAAAAAAATTATTAACTGCGATATAAATGAATTCATTTGAACTTGATAATAAAAATATTTATTCATTATTGTGTTGTAATAAATAGGCAATAGGTAGAGAGGTAATGTGTAGAATTGGCTTTCATTTGTCTGCCTACTCTACCACCTCCCGACAACGGCCCACCATGGACGACGACGAAAGATACGAATACGAAAACGACCCACTAATTGATTAAAGTGAGAATTTTCATCTTTGAATTTTTGTTCTATTTTATTTTTTCTTAATTAATATTTGTGACAGTATTGTTGTAAAGAGTTGTAGAGTTTACCAGACGACCTCAACTTTAATCGAAGAAGGTGTTTTTTCAGGGATTACACATTTTTATATAGGTTTTTTTTAAAACACAATAAAAAGTAATAAGATTTATATAGTATACATTTTTTTTTTTTGTTGTTTTTATTATTATTATTTGTTCTCACCGTGAAGGGAATTCCTTCGACAGATCCAACTGCATAACATCGATCTCCAGCATTACAGGCACCACTTAAGACTTGATGACGATTCATTTTAAATCAAAAAAATCACTTTGTTCTTGATCATATATTTGAATTTGATTTTTATTAAAACATTTTTTAAATGTATACACTTGCGAAGAATTATTCAGAACTTTTATTTATTCGCGATACATTGCACTAATTTACTAAAAAAAAAAAATATTTCATTCTAAAAACTTTTTCTCCTTCGTAGTAAAATTTTTTTTCTTTCTCTCCTCTGTGACATATCTTTTTCGTAAAAATTTTTCTTGGCTGTCAAAAAATCAATACGTGCAATAAATTGTAGTAGATTTTTTTTCCGTTTGGTGTTGTTGTTTTTTTTTTTTGTTGCGAAAAAAATGTAGTAAGAGTGATGGCTGTATTCAGTGATTGGTTTGACTTTTTTTTTTATTTCTATTTAAATATTTTAAAAAAGAAAATATTCATGTGGATTGAAAACACGGTTTTCGACAAAAAGCTTTCGAAAAAAGGGTAAATCATTAATAAATTTATTTCATCCAAAAAGCCTGCAATTTTTAGCAAAATCGGGAGAAAATTGAAGTTGAATTTTTTTAATTACTACAATTTTTTTGTTGTGATTTAATGAATCGGCTGCATTCAGCACCAAAATCACTAGCCATTAAAAGGATTAAAGTTTTGACCACATCGGAAGGGTATGCGGATGCGGTACGGGAAATTGTATGAAAAAAATGCTACCCCATACCTTTTGGTGTTGTCAAGCCTTTATTAGCTTTCTTTTCGTGATGATTATGCATGCAAAATGCTCAAAAGCCAATATCATTTCAGAGTTGTTTTTGTATGCATGTTCTATAGTTTCAAATTAATTCAGAGCATTTTATCCCAACTTATTTTTACTGGCATAAAAAAGTGAAGTAGTTTCCAGTAGGTTTTTTTGTTTAGAACAGGATTAGGAACAGCAATTTCATAAATCACATAAAAAATAAAATTTATTGTCATAATTAGGTAATTATAAACCATTTTTAATATTTTTTTTCGAGATTCGGGATAAAGGAAGAAGAATGCCGTTTCTTGTATAAAAAGGATTTTTTGGAAAAAAAAATTGAAAATCGTTCCGTCGTTTAAAAAAATAAAATACACGACTGGGTCGCACGATCTTGCTCTTAGGGTTCAAGTTGCTTTAAAAAAAAAAAACTAATTTTTTTATAAATAATTTTTTGGAAAAAAAGTTTTAAATAAAATTGGTATGCCATTTTATAGAAATCACTATAATCAACAACTAAAACCAAAATTTAAAAAAATTCAATGTACCGTTTTCGAAAATTTGATTTTTCAAAAAAAAAATTTCAGTTTTTTTTTAAACCAAAAATTATGTTTTTCATAATTTTATTTCTGATTCATATTAAAATTATATAATGCTGTTGTATAAAAAATTTCGTTAAAATACAATTGGCAGTTTGGCAGAAATTCAGATTTTGAAAAAGCGGTTGTATGGCAGGTACCGTTAATAATGATTTTCAAAAAAAATGTTTTCATCAAAAGATAGACTTTGTTTAAAAACTAACATTTGAATTTTTTTTTTAACAAAATCGGCCGTTTTCGAGAAATTTAAACTTTTCCGAAATTAGCATAGGTATGACAGGTACCGTTATTTTTGGTCCAAAAAAAATTAATTCCTAAAATATTTCCTATATACATTTTCTAACATTTAAATAAAAAAAAGATGGAATGCCATTTCAACACATACATAAAACAAAATTTCAATAAATTTTTTCAAAAAATTGATTTTTCAAAAAAAAAAAAAAAAATTTGAAATAACTAAAAAATCCAAAAATGTGTTTTTCGAAAAATTTTATATAACGATTACCTTAACCTTTCTGTATAAAAACTTGGTCAAAATCGAGTTTGTTGTTCACGGAAAACTCAGAAATAGAAAAAAAATATCTATGGCAGGTACCGATAATAACGGTGCAAGAAATATTTTTTTTTTGATTTTAAAAGTCGGCTCTTATTTGTAATACCTACTACACTTCAAAACTTTAACCAAACTCGTTAGACATTTTTGAAAAAGTACCTAACTTTTCTGACAGATACCACTAGTTTTGGTTCTTAAAATACCTCCAAAACTCCTCTAGGGAATAAACTAAAACAACTAACTACCAAGTTTGAAGAAAAACGCTTCATGCAGTTTAGGCAGAAGCTCGAGGTAGATACAGACGGATAGCAGACAGAATTGCTGGACCCACTTTTTTTTGGCATTCTCAATCATCGTCATGTCATGTCTGATTGTTAGCTCTAGATCGATTTTTTTTACGAATCCGTAACTTGCCCTATAGTTACCAGTAAAAAAATTGAAAAAAAAAAAAAATAAAACAAAACCCGTCATCTCTAACAAAAATGTAAATATTATCTATTCAACAAAAGTTTTTTTTATACAAGTCTTACAAAATGAATACATTCAGACAAATAAAACTTAATAATAATAATAATATGTATTAATTATATAATAATTAACAGTTTTTTATTCCATTGAAATAATGTCCCATGCATTTGGGACATTTTTAGTGCAAAGGTCCAATTTGAGAGTAGCTCCTTCAACTGCTTCTGATGCTCTTATACATGTTCCAGTTGCCATATTGTATATAGGGCTGCTCTCCTGATAAAACAATAAAATTATATAACACATGATAATCATTTGAAAGTAAAAATAAATTATATACTTACAGAGCTTGTATGCTTCCATTGTTGATCACCTAACATTTCATGACATTTGCCAAGTACTGGATATGCATAATTTGAGCTTAATGATGCTTCCAAACACAATAATTTATCCAAAATTATTTCAGACTTTTCTGTTTCGTACCTTAAAATATAAAAAAAAAAATCCATGTTATGAAAAAGGTCTTAAGTTTTGTGTTTACACCAATTTCTTTTAAACTTACCATATTTGATTCTTTGCTTTCATACAGATCTGCAATATAATTGTACTTCCTTTCTTATAGAAACCATTTACTTTAGGACCAACAACTGAAGCACATAAATTGGTCCCAGATAACCTCATTAAAAAGCTACTTGTATATTTTCTTTTCCTAAACAATAAAACAAGAATAAAGTTTATAACTTGAACGTTATTTTTTAAATATAAAACTTACCGTGAGTGCCATGGTTGAAAAACAGATTTTGAGTTTTTAGCTGATTTTTTATGTTCTCCAGGTAAATCAAGTTCTGGATAAACATTTTGCATGTACCATGAAAAATTCGAGCATTTTAAATTTTCTCTCAATTGAATTCGTTCTTTAATGTCACCATAGTCAAAAAATCTACCAATATTTTCGTGCTTTATGTAGTAATCCTTGAAAGAAGACAATAAATTAAATTTATTTCGAAGAGCATTAACTTTAAAATGTATACCTTAAACTCATCCATCCAAACATATGCTAGTCTAAGAGAATTCTTGAGCATTGTATTGACACCTTCTGGTGAACTATATGGTCGTCGTTTTCGAAATATATGCCCCACTCGAGAACAAGGCATTATCTTAATAGCACCTCCACATTGCCAGACACGGAATGAAATTTCAAGATTTTCTCCACCCCAAATGTCCATGCCCATGTCATATTCACCAATGTGAGTAAAATATCGTCTATCGACAGCAAATAATCCTCCAGCCATGGTAGGTGACTTGAATGGTCCTGAGAATGAATTTTCGTCTTTTAAAGTTCCTACATAAAAAAGACAAAAAAAAAATTATAACAACTTTAATCTTTAAAAAAGATTACAAAATTTACCATCTGGAAGATTTTCCCATTTAAAATGTAATCCCCAATTGAAACCACCTCGTACAAGAGGACTTGGTGTATATTGGAATGTATCTGCATTGATTATGTCAATAACCGGAACAGCAAGTGTTGAATTTTCATGTTTAACAATATTCAAAAGAGGTTGTATCCAATCTTTGTTCACTTCAATATGACTGTCTAAGAAAACTAGTATGTCGCCTGTTGAATTTCGAGCTCCAATTACACGAGCTCTTATTAGACCTTCTCTTTTGGTGTTTCTTAATAATCTGACTTTGGAGTCTTCATCGAATTTACGTATTTCTTCTATGAGTCCACTTGTCAAATCTGACGCATCACTAAAATCATCGACTAGAATAATTTCTTTTAGATATTTCATGGGCGTTCTATCCAATATGGATTTAATAGAACGCAAAAGTGTCATCTTGTGTTCGTTGTAATAGCACATGACAATTGAAGCGCTTGGAAGTTCTTCATCGTAAACTTGTTTATGGCAGCTGACAAACAAAAAAAAAAAATTTTGTAAAATAACTTTACAACTTTTTACCAAAGAATATGTGAAGAATTTCTGAGCCTAGTCTCTAAATTTTTCAAAAACAATTTGGTAAGTGAATGAAAAGGGTATATTAATCCACTATGTACATATAAAAACAAATTTTCTAAAATTCATTGATCAGTATCCAAAAAATTAATTTTGAAAAAAAGAAAAAAATACCTAGTTTTTAATAAAAATTTAAAAAAAAACATTTTTTTAATTTTAATTTGTTGAGGTTACTCTAACATGTTTGTACAAAAGTGTTTGTTGAGTTCGGTAAAGTCGTTTTCGAGAAAGATAGACCGTTATCTACCATTAGTAACCACCAAAAGATATTTTTTTATATCAAAAGTAGGACCTAATTTCCAAGAGTATATGTATAGCTATGGCTTCGAAGAACACATACAATTGGAAATCAATCAAAATCGACGATTTTTGGACTATCAACTATAGACTATCGCGTTACCTGATTCCACTTCAGGATTTTTTTTCGACCGACTGAAGAAATTTGGCAAAAAAGTATCTAAAAGGATTGCAAATTAACTATCTTAATTCTAAATGGTGTCATAATTAGAATTCAAATAACATCAAAATCGAAATGCTTTTCGAGTTTTTGTTTGAAATTATCATTTAATCTTATCTCCATAACGAGTTTGTATTCTTTTTAATCATGGCCTTCTTTCTAAGGTATAACCCTAGACCACTCTTAATCGAATGAATATCAGGGCCCCTGTTCTGTAACTTTATCACTGGCGATAAACGTTTTTCAATGGCTCTAAAATCCATTTTCTTCCATAGATAAAGCAAAATTTCTTTCAAATTCAGAATGTATGAATTAAGAAATTATGATCTGGAACAAAATTTCTTTTATTTTGATGAGATTAAATGGATTTTAAAGCCATTCAAATATTTTATCGCCAGTGATAAAAGTTACAGAACATGGGCACAGGATCGAGACATCGTCATTTCATCGAAAAGTATTCATCGTGGGTTAAGTTAGATGTTTTGACATTCCGTTAAATGAGATTCCATTGAGAAGTTTGGCCAAACCTTCGTGTAAACAAGAAGTATCACTTGTGACAAACTCTTTTTTGCTTAATTGTGAGAATTCTTGTTAATTCTACTTTTTTCTCTATATTCGAAAACCCATTGAGGAGTGAATTAAATTGTTGCGCTTATAAATCTCAACTCATTACAACCTGTTCTTCATGCTGCCAACTATGATACTATTGAAGTTAGCAATGATTAAGTCTTAAAGCATATTTGACATCCACTCTTTTTGTCTAAGTTTAATCACCTAACCTAATGGGTACGTCACGATAAGACATAACAAATGAGAATAACTATAAAGTGTCCAACAAAAACATACTACCTATATGGCAGCCAAATGCTTAAGTATGATGTGGGTTTTAGACTTAAAATACATTAATCGAGTAACAGTTCTAACTAGGTATTTCCGCAAAATTATTGTTTATTTTTTTTGTTAAAGTTTGAAGAACTGAGCCCGAGTCATATTGTTGCGATGTAAATAAATTCGTCAAGTCCGATGTATTGTTTAAAATAAATATTATTCTAAAATTCGCGGAAAAAGAAGACCGATACTTAGTTCAGGTGAAAACCCCTAAATTCATAAGTTCAACGTTTAACTGTAGTATCGTTATGTCCACTTTTCACGAGTCGATTTTAGCCGCACAATATCGTCGGCTGAAATAAAATTGTTCTAAGTCCTTAACAAACCCTATGGCGCACAGTGTGTCGAGCCCATACAAAAGTTTATCATAAATACTTGCAGCTAATAGCGTTTTCGTTTGGGAATTCTTAGAAGCGTCCGGGACTGTCCGATCCGGAATGCCAAACGATCAGAGTTAGATACTTTTTTTTATTCTGAAGTTTGGGTTTCTTTGTATTTGTGAAACATCAAATGCGAACGTCTGATGAAAGTTTTGTTTTGTTTATTTTTTTTTATTATCATTAAGTTATCTATTTTTGTTTTCTTTCTTCACATTATTTTAATATAGTTTAAAGTTTGTGCATAGTTAAAAATCTTGAAATTGAGAAATGAATAACAAAGAATGACATTTCATTACTTTGACGTCTTAAGTGTTAACATGTGTGCGTGATTCTGGTTTTGATTCTGCCTCAAAATTCGGAATCGATTTTCTCTTCTTTTCAGAATTAGAACTGTCATTGAGTGCCAAACGATCAGTTTCAGAATCGTTCGGGAGAATTCCGGACAGTCCCGGACGACCAAACGAAAACGCTATAAGTTTTTGGAGTTTTAATATCTTTTTTTGTGTTTTTATGGCAGGAATAGAAAAAAAAGTTACAAATTAACAAATTTAACAACTTAGTACATACTTTTTTTTTAGTATAATTTATGAAATTAACATTTATTGAAGAAGCCACTTGTGAGCAAAATTATTTTTTTTTTTTTTTTGTATATAAACAAAAATATACTTTTCGTAAGGTTTTTGGTGTGTTGAACTCGAATCCGAAGTCAGAAAAATTCTGTCATAGCACGTTTTTGAAATATTCCCGTTAGAAAATCTGAAATGTCGTTTTTTTAACAGTTTTTGAGGTTATGTTTTTGAACGTGGTGATTTATTTTAAATAAATTTGTGAGAGTTTCTAAAAGAACTAAATGTTTTCTTTTAAAGCCCGTTTAAATCTTTTCATTATCTTTTTTCTACTTTGAGAAATCTTAAGCTGAAGTCAACTTGTTTTGTTTATCTTCTCTATACAAAAAAAATCGTAGGTTTATTTGCGTTTCATAGCAAATCTCGAATAGTTTTTTGTCAATCGCTTTCAAATTTTGAAATAACGTTTTATTTGCATTTTCTAAAATTCTTATATCGGCGAGGTTGGTAAATACAGCTATAATACACAGTAGAGCGTGGCCGGGTCGAGTAATTATATTACAAATTTAGTATGCAGAAAAATATAATTTTTTTTCGTTTGAAAACAATACTTAAAACATTTTTAATTACATAAACAGCTTTTTGTTACTTGTGTATGGTTAAATATTATTAAATACATCGATTTTTTCATTTTTGTGATCCCCTTGAAGCTGTTTTTCAAAAAATGAATTATTTTGAGTACTTGACTCGTAGCACATAAATGTGAATATCTCTGGTAATCGCAAACAGAAGCAGACCAAACTTTGCCAATATTAAGTATAGGCCTTAGGCAAAATAATATAAAAAAAATTATCGATATGATTTTATATGTTTTTTTTTTTAATTAAGTTTAAATACATATTAATTTTTTTCTTTTTTGGCCATTTATCAAAGAAATTTTAATAACTCATATATAATTTTATAAATTTAATTTTTTTTGTTATACGTTTTACAACAACACTCAAATAAACAAAATAACATAAACAAAATTTTTCAAACATTCACCAAACGTGAAATATACACTCTCAAAGATTCGCATAAATTCCTCAAAATAATTTCGATTTCCGAGGTACTTATGTTTCGGAGCTTATTTTGAATACATAACCTGGGTTAATTTCTAAGATAAATATGTTTTCATATGAGTTGACACTTCTAAATTATATTTTAATAGCAAAAATATTAATTTTTAACAAAAAAAAAGTGATTTATCATAAGGGGACGACACACTGTGTGGCGTTAGAACAATTTTGATTTCCGAAAGCTATATGTCGCACGGCTAAAATCGAATAGGATTCATCTATGGGGATTTTCACTTTAGTCACCTGCGGCTTTAATTCACACGAATCGACTTATTCCGACTCGTGAAAAGTCGGCATTATACAATCAACTATGTTACTTAGATAAGTCCTTTGGTTCATACAAAACAAGACATGAATACAACACAAAAAGACAAAGAGCAGAAAGAAAAACAGAAGAACATATAACAAAGACAGTTGAACATCGTCTCATGTTATCGCACATGTGGCTTCAGTTAAGCTGGCGATTTATAAAAACCTTCTGAGTCTACCCTTGGGGTTGAACCCACGATGCCGGCTTTGCAATCAACTACTTATTCCTCTGTTGCATGGCACCCTGCTAAGTAAATACAGTCAATGAACAATATCTTAAACCAATGTTTCTTATCAGTTTTGCTTATTGATCTTAGCTAAAAATAATTTGAGATTAAAACCAATTTGGTATACCTAACATTCTAAAATTTAAGAAATAGCAACATCATCATACTTACATCTTGTGTCTAGTATCTGGAATATCACGTATTAGTCCAATATTATTACTGACTAATGCGTTAAATGCATGATTTTTATAGCCTAAATCACGAATATGTTGGTCATCTAAATTATTTATTATCCCATACCTGTTGACATTACCTGCATACAAAAAATATATAAAATTTTTAAAAATCAATAAAACTGGTTTTAAAAAAGAAGAGCAGCTAACAACTTTATTTAACAAGTATCTCTTACCTAATCTTTGTATAAATGCATATTTGGACACTAATGGATTGACGGAATGTTTCGTGGTACTAATTTGTTGCAAAGTAATACTGTCTTCGTGGTTATTGTGATTGGCAATAATTGGAATGTTTGTTGCCGTAGATAGTCCTTGTTCAAATGCTTGTGCCCTAGGATTATTATTATTTCCATTGAAACCTCTAAATGTTTCTTTTGATAAATGGAAATACAATAAAATTGTAATTATCCACGTAAATGAGGCCACCATAATGCCCCAGCAAAATGATTTACCCAAAAGCCCTTTAACGAACATTGCAAATCTGTTCATTTCATTTTATTTTCTATATTGGAATCAAAAGAGTGGTCTTTTGTTGGTTTTTTCGTACAACTTACACTATAAACAAAAATGTTTAATTACAAATACATTTGCCCACTACTTATCTGATAAAAAAAAGTATGTAATTATATTTTTGTACACTCTAGTTCTACTCTAGTTTGCAAGTATATAGTTTCTATTTTTGTGTAAATTTTTGATAGAAATTCAAGTGACATCACTTGACATATAATTTTAAATGGCGTTCAGATTACAGGGCTACCTTCTTGGTAATATTTTAGTACTACTATTGTACTATGTATTTTTTTAAGGGCTTGGCCACACCGGAGGGTATTCGGTATAGCGGTAACGATATTTGTACTAAGCAAATTCCACACCTGAACGTTGATGTGTCAGTTTGGAATTTTTTTCATACAAGTACCCTCACCGCTACCGCATACCACAGTACACATAAAGGCTTGGCCACACCGGAGGGTACGCGGTAGAGGTACAGGTAACGGTACGGGTATTTGTATGAAAAAAATTCCAAACTGACATATCAACGTTCAGATGTGGAATTTTTTTCATACAAATATCGTTACCGCTACCAGTACCGCTACCGCATACCCTCCAGTGTGGCCAAGCCTTTAATAAGGTAATATATTCCGAACGTTGTCAAAATTTGTTTGTCAAAAATAAGCACCATTATGTCAAATCGGCCTTTGATTTTTATATTTTAATAGGGGGGTTCACATTAGGGGGGTTCACATTGACCAACTTACCGGACAGACCGATTGTCATTTGGCCTGATGGCGGAATTATATTTTTCGTTCACACTCATCAGACAATTTTCATCAAAGCCCATTTTTCAGCTTATTTTTAATGTATCTTTTGTATATTCTGCTCTCCAATTAAAGAGAATGGATTATCACTGTCTGCCGGACAGACATGTCGTTCAATTGACTAACTTGTCCGTCCGACTACCAAAAAATCAAATTTTTTTGAAAACCATCCGGCAAACCGGACAGTCCGTCGGATGGGTGTTCACATTATCAAAACAGCATCAGATCAGGCCAAATGGCGGCTGGTCTGTCCGGTAAGTTAGTCAATGTGAACCCCCCTATTGACTAACTTACCGGACAGACCAGCCGCCATTTGGTCTGATCTGATGCTGTTTTGATAGTGTGAACACCCATCCGACAGCCTGTCCGGTTTGCCGGATGGTTTTCAAAAAATTTTGATTTTTTGGTGGTCGGACGAACATGTTAGTCAATTAAACGACATGTCTGTCCGGCAGACAGTGATAATCCATTGTCTCTAATTTGAGAGCAGAATAGGGTAAAGATATATTAAAAATAAGCTGAAGAGTGGGTTTTGATGAAAATTGTCTGATGAGTGTGAACGAAAAATATAATTCGGCCATCAGGCCAAATGACAACGGGTCTGTCCGGTAAGTTGGTCAATGTGAACCCCCCTAATCGCAGTAAACAGGAAATTTGTTTTTATTTTAATTTATAAAATGTCATTTAAAATAATTATAAATTGAAAAATAACAAATTTTCCTGGTGTTTCTTCATGGAAAATGGTAGATAATTGTTAAAAAATTAGTGCTGTGCGTGGTTTTTCGGTTTTTGTGCGTTTTTCGTCGGTATTTTAAAACAAATAAGAATTCGCTAGCTGACGTTGGTCGCCAAATTGTCATGTTTTGACAATTTGGCGACCAATGTCAGTTCGGAATATATTACCTTTTTATGTGTACTGTGACCGCATACAATCCAGTGTGGCCAAGCCTTAAAGCTTAAAACACATATTAGGTGTGTTTTTTTGTTTATCTATATAGATTTTGTGCAAAAAAACGACATCGAGATTTTTTAAATCCGTGTAATTATTTGGCAGCACTGAACATTAACTTTGACAGATGTCTGTCAAAAAGTTTGCTTTTGCTTTTTTTATTTTAAAAATTAAAATTTAATAAAACATAGAGAAAGAAACAAACAAAAAAATTCGTAGAATTTTTCCTGTTTTGTCGATTATCATGTTCCTCTCGCTGTGTTTGGTTCCATTCCAAACTACCACCAGGAATTCTACCACATGGTTTGCCCACTGTGAAGGAAGTTGCATCAGCCATAACACCACTTGAACACAAAAAAGAAGGGCTCTATCTGAGAATGTCGACGTCTACACAGACTTCATTGGAGGTGGTAATATTTACCACCCAAAACTTGTTGATTTTTTCCAGAACCAAGCCACTCGTTATTTAAGCCCACTTCATCCCACAACAGTTCCCTGCCCCTGTATAAACAAAAACATTTTCCAGTCACCAAGACGTTTATTGAAGATAGGATGGAGGTTTATGTCTATTAATACATCTACTTCTGCTTTGCTGCATTATGTTTAATTTGAAATTAAACATTGAAATCGACAATCTGGAGAATGAAAGTCAATCAAATTAGGTATCTAAGTCGCGAACTTTTTGTATTTTCGAATGGTTTAAAATGTGCTTTTTCTTATTTAAACTTTCAGGAATGCTGTGAATAACAACCAAATAACATGCAAATCCTTATTTGCATAATGAAGAACTCTTGTCTAGAGAAGCTATACGCATGTGGCACAATGAATTGAATGAGATAAAATTTATTAATTTTGTTTTGTTTATATTGAACCAATATTGTTTTAACTTTTTGATTGTATATTTAATATGAAAAGTGAAACGAATTTGTTTAACAACAGTTGGAATATTAAGTAAAATTTGTTCAATTGTACTTAATCTATTAAATCATCCCTCATGTAGACTCAATTTACTTATATGTTTTAACAGTAATTTT
The DNA here is from genome assembly GCF_945859705.1 of Episyrphus balteatus. Lineage (NCBI taxonomy): Eukaryota > Metazoa > Arthropoda > Insecta > Diptera > Syrphidae > Episyrphus > Episyrphus balteatus. The sequence continues at coordinate 80,922,966 of NC_079135.1, read as the reverse complement.
TTTCAATCAAGCCCTACACCCAAACTTATAATCCTTAATAAAAATAAAAACTTAAATTACTTAGTGATCACATGAAATGATTTTCTGTTTTAATTGTGGCGAATGATAAAAAAAAATTAGCATTAGTATGAACTTCCGCAAGTTCTGGATCCGCTTCTAGTTTAACTTTTGCTTTCATAAACTGGACGGCGGGAGATGATTGGGCAGACTTTGGTAGCAGCAGTGGATGTGGTGGTTGATGTGACTGTGACTGGGATTGTGATGTGGTTACAATTTTATTCTGCTCCGTGTCGCTCTTCTTCTTTCTTGTTGATTTTTCCTCGGCATTAGCTTCATCTAATGGCGTAGAAGGCATATCATCCCCTTTCTGCGTTAACCTCAGCAAAACAGTTTTTTTCATCTCTAAAAATGAACCAAACATATGGAATGAACTAGCGAAACTAGAATTATATTTCAAACATATTAAACAGATATTGATTGAGTTATTTTTAACAAAACACTTTCGTATCTTGTTTTATTGAAAGTTTTCCAGCTCTCTTTAGAAGAACACAAAATATTAAATATACTTTAACCTATTGCAGAAATTCTTAAAATCTTGTATTCACTCGCCAGATTGAATATTTGAGTTCTGCTTCAACTTGGAGTTGGTTATGAGACTTTTCTTGTATAAGTACCTAGCAAGCAACAAAACAAACAAAAAAGAAACAGTTCTGAGATTATGCAGTGAGGCGCGCACACATTTGTTTATTTAACTTTCATATCGGATTGGAAACTGGTCAAATAAATCTTAATGAGAAAACAGATTACGTTTCGGGGAGAAAAGATAAAACAAAATCTCCCGCCTTTGTAAGGACTCCCACAGCTGGATCAAGAATGATAGCTTGCAAATATGTTTTTTTGTTTATCCATGTGTATTGCAATTCAATTTTGGTTTATTGAACTTGCTATTTACAATTGACTTAAAATAACTTATTTCTAAGATACATTGATAGTTACAAAATCTTGTTGGCACAAAGGGGGCCTAACGTTAAATAATGAACAAAGTTATAAAATATAAACAAATATAATACATGGATAAACTTAATTTAAAAAGTCTGCTGTATACGTTGTCCTCGGGGATTGGTTGAGTTGGGTTGGGACTCCATGTGTACTGCCTTAATTCCTTCCCCTGCATAGCTGTTAAGGAGGGGAAAGTAATTGCGAAGAAAATTCATGCAGATATCATTTTCTCGGGATCTCGGCTTTACAGCCATTTGTAGAAGACATTTCCTAAAGAAACAGGACGACATCAATGCAGGCAGATTATATCTGAAGAAGGAATAAGGAATATATCGAACCAATAAAGGAGAATAAATAAAAAAATTACCTGTAACCAATTGGGGACCTAAATGATGCTCTGAAACAATTACCATAACGTTCTTTTAAATATTTCTTATACATCAACTTTCAAGATGCCATTGTTTCAACACTTCACTTTACATGCACATGTCGTCCAAGTTTGGACACCATCATTTGCACAGGCAGTGAAGTGATCTTCTAAGATGGCTTTTAATCAACGGGTCTTGGTTCTGATACCATTTACATAAAGTGAGGGAGATTTTAGGGAGCCGAAGGATTTGGGTATTGAATGAGCTGCAATGCAAGGTTGGGATTGTCTTGCTTGTTGCTGTCTGCTGTTTGGGATGAAAAGTATTTCCTGAAGGAATATTTTTCAGGAGGTATGTTTATACTTGCTTTTTTTTGCAGCGCACAGACATGACGTGTATCTTTTTAAAAAGTTATGAGACTTTTTGTGGTGGGCATAATGAGGCGATTGATAAACAAGAGCTTTGTTGTCATTTAACCATGTTTATCGTCAAAGAATAGACGTTTTCGCTAACGAGCGGGCATTCCAAGTGCATTTTACATTACATTTGGCTGTGAGGTTTGAAGGTATCGACACGATTAAGACACAAGCACACAGTACACAGAATTCTTCTTTTGTGAAATAATTCCTAGTAAAAAGATAAATATGCTATCTCATTGTATTAATAAATTGATTTACTTTCCTTCTGCTTTTCCGGTTTTTTTTCTTTGGTTTTGTGGAAGATATCGCACTCTTGCAATTACGTGAATCCTAAAATAATTAAATTAAATTAAAAAAACAAAGTTTATGGTACAATTTTTATGTTTTTCCAAAAAATATACTTGTACTTACATTGATTTGTGTTGTTTGTTATTCCTAATTTAATTCAATTTTAAATATAATATTTTTTTGTCATATTATATCTGTCAACTGCAGCTGTCGTTTAATGGAATTTGACATTTAATAAGTGTAATGTACCTTGGCAGTACTGTTTTCTATCGAGAGAAAGTAAAATCTGGATAATTATCTGGATTTTTCAAAAATCTATATAGATAAAGTTTTTGTTGTATTTAACACGTAAATTGTTTTGATTTCAAAAATCTCGATGTCGTTTTTTTGCACAAAATCTATATAGATAAACAAAAAAACACACCTATTGTTATCATTTTACAATCATAAAATTGATACTCGTTCATATAAAATTAATTCGTAAAATAAATGTCTTTCGAGGTCTTTTTGTTTTTTTCTTATGGAAACTACATTGAGCTGCAAATCGAAAAAAAAAATCTATATCATTTTCGGGTTGTCGCTACAAGTGGTAGATGGCGTGGAAAGCTATTTCCCAAGTCACAATTGTGAATGATTTTGTGATACTTGCGTTAGAGCGAGAAAACTCTATTACGATTTTGTTTATTCTTTCAAAATGTCAAATCAACTGTCAAAAAAAAGTCACTTTTCAGATTTGGTTGGTTGCTCTTGTTGCTTTCTACGTACTAGAAAAGGCTACTATTTTTATTTACAAAATTTATTCAATTAATAGCAACAATAAAAACCTGTGTAATTAACGATTTCATATTGTGAAAAATAACATTAATATTATAGTTTTATGCCAACGTGGCAAATTCTAAATAAATAAACCTCATTTCCAAATGCCTTTACAAGCTGAAGTCCCAGAAACTACAGTCCGATCAAAGCGACCTTCAGGTGAGTCATATTTTTATTAGAAACGAATATCAAATATTTATAAAATCAATCGATATTTTTGTTTTCTTCAAAATTACTATTATCTTATCAATACAATTCAATTTACCTTTATGACATTTTTAGATTCAGCATTCAAACAGCAACGCCTTCCTGCTTGGCAGCCTGTTCTTACCGCTGGGACTGTCTTACCCACCTTCTTTATTATTGGAATAGCATTTATTCCCATTGGCATAGCACTTACATATTTTTCTGATAAAGTTTGTGAACAAGTGGTTGATTATACGTACTGTATTAAGAACTATGAAACCAATTTAACATGTGCAGATTATTTAACTTCAAATCCAAGTGGGTCGTGTGAATGTTCAATCGATTTCACACTTAATAAAGACTTTACGGTATGGTTTTTTTTTTTTTGATCAATAATAAAAATAGTTTTAACTTAATTTTATCTAAAGGGCAATGTTTATATGTACTATGGACTGACGAACTATTACCAAAATCATCGAAGGTATGTGAAATCCCGTGATGATGATCAGCTTCTAGGTCGTTTAAATCAGCAACCATCAACTGATTGCGCACCATTTAGTTATAATGGGACTAAACCAATTGCTCCATGTGGGGCTATTGCTAATTCATTATTTAATGGTAAGATCTAAAAAAAAAGTTATATTTCTAACATTTTGAATAGCTGGTATATTTAAAAATTCAAATAAAATGATACCAGGAGCTTGAGGCATGCTATGAAAAGACCATCTGTTTTAACAAAAGGAGATTTTGCGACGAAAGAAGTTGGCTTCGAAGATGCCCCGGATATCAAAGGGATACGTCAGGGGATTGTCGACAAGAAAGACGCGACGTCAGCACACTCCTAGCAACAAGAACAAGAAGATAATGAGTTACAGGGATACGAACTACACTTCGAATATCGCACAATATTATGATGGGGACTTATTTACTTGATTTTTGTTTCTAAGCCGATTGGAGGCGATTCAACAAAAAAAAAATTTATTTTAAGATGAAATAATTAAGACGTTTTAGCTTATACGCACTTAAGTCCTCAGATCTATTATGTCCTTGAGTGATCCCTAATGGAACATAGGGACTCAACTACACCTGCGTACTATCGTGTACAGTTTCTATATAATGAGCTTTAACTCCCTCCAGCTCTTCCCAAGTTGCACTGACTTTCCAAACTGTTCTCCGTCATAAGTTTCACGGTCTTTCGACTCTTATGCTTTCTTGAGTGAACGGGTTCCACATGATGCTTGGCTTGCAATTCCTCTTCGTAGCTTGTGTCCAATTGAATAAATACATTGGATTCCTGAACCGCTCGTCTAAGAAGATCTGCTTTGTATGTACAGAAATTCGAAATTAAGATGTTTTAAAGACATCTATTTACGAACGTTTGCATCATCCTTGCAATAGTTAACCTACCTGACTCCACCTTAAACTTCAAATTGGTGTTCCATGCAGGACGTTGAATTCATATTCACCGTTTTTTGCTTTTTTTAAAAGATACTGTATCTTATTGTATAAATCTATTCAAATAAATATTTGAAATATGAAACATTAGGTGAAGTGGTGATCGTTATTCAACGCAATGCTCAATTATGACAATCAGGGTGTTGATGTGATCAATAAAGGAGGCTCCAGCACAGTGTAATGTTTGCTCAGCACCAAGTGCAGCTTCCTAGTTTTCTTTTACGTGTCAAAGAACAATTTTTTCTATTATTTTGTCAATTAATTGAGCTTATGTAACTAAGAAAGTAATTTTAGTAGATTCTATCCTGACCTCGTATTGCACCACAGACAGCGAACACTGTGAATAGACTACAGTACACTTATTCTAATGTAAATTTTGTTTGTTAAGAAATTTCGAGGTCCAGCAATTCAAGGAAAGGAGTGGAATATTGTCATTTCATAGGCTCCTCAAATTAAATAGAAACATCGCAAAATGATACAACCACAATAAAAATATTTAAAACAAAATTAACTTTTGCTTGTGGGTGTTTATTTCAGGTTTGGAATGTGGAGCTTTTTCTATCATAAAAACTTATTGTCTGTTCGAAACCACCAACAAACTTCGCAATGAAGAGTGCAGATTAAAAAATATGTAAAGATTTGTATGCAGATTAAAAATATGTTTTTCTTTTGTAAAATAAATAAAAAACAAGGATCAAATTGCCTTGCATGACAACAGATGACTAGTTGGACAGTTGCCTAGGATAAAATTCCTAACAGACGATTAAAGTATTGAAGAAATACCCGACGAAGAATGTAGTTTTCGGCCACGTAGTGAGCAACGAGGTGATCCATTTGTTGAGCGACAATCCTGACCGGCAACTTTTAAAACCTAAAAAAATGGCTCGATTCCTATTGATGCCAGTTGTTTTTTTTATTAATTTAGGATGTAATGTACAGAACTGGACAAAATAAAGTACGCACTTATCGCATTTGCACATTATTGCTATTCTCGCTCCCCAAGTCATCAATAAACTATTCTCAAATAGTGAGAAAGAAAGTCTATTAATATCCTTATTTTATCCTGTCGAAATAATAGAAAAAATACTTGAAAGAGAAAGAAAATAATTAAAGTTCTTAAAAGAGTACATTTTAGTTTGTACAAAGAAAGTACCCAATATAAAATTTATAAAAATATTTAATATCAAAGCTTCAATTCTTATTCAACGGAGCCTAGAAGTTAGTCGCAAACTTAATAATTGATACCTCATTTTTTTTCAGTTATCCATTTTTTACTGAAATACTATAGTACGAAAAATTGTCACTTATTTTAAATGTTCTCGAGTATGTATGTTTGGAGTTTTTATAAGTCCGAAAAAATTCCGGCTCTTCCTTTTTTTTTTAAGTATTTAAATGCAAAGAAACAATTCTTTTAAACGCTCTGTTCGCCAAAGGTCTTTGGACCAAGATCATTTTACCTTTCTATAAAGAGGCTATTTGTATAATTTATTTGTATTACTTTTCTGAGTAACATTACTTAAAAAAACTAAAAAATCCATCTTTTTAATATTTATTATAGATACTCTTGAACTATACTTTGGAATGAATGAAGTAAAACTTCTTAATACTGGCATCGCTTGGCCCTCAGATAAACAGATCAAGTTTAGAAATCCCGAAGGCAGTCTTCCAAATGCTTTGGAAGGTTATTCAAAACCACTAGCTTGGCAAAAGGAGCTTTGGCAGTTGGATCCAAAAAATCCAGATAATAATGGATTCCAGGTTGGTATTTTTATACATGCAAATAATTCAACTCAGTATCATCGGTTTTTATATTTAATCTTTAGAATGAAGATTTAATTGTTTGGATGCGAACTGCTGCTCTACCGAGTTTTCGTAAATTATATCGACGTGTGGATCATACTAAACCTTATTTCATGGATGGCCTCAAGCGTGGCAATTACACTCTTAAAGTCACTTATCGTAAGTGTATAATATTTAATTATACATAGACTTCCTTTCTAAATGTTTTTTTTTTTTTCTTTTTTCATAGAATATCCTGTAACAGCATTCAGTGGTACCAAAAAGATGATCTTATCAACAACATCACTCATGGGCGGGAAAAATCCCTTCTTAGGAATCACATATATTGTGGTTGGATCTATATGCCTTATTGCTGGAATTGTTCTTCTCTTTATCCACATCAAGTGTAGTAAAAGGTCTGTTATCAATTCATGTGTGGATTAAAACACACACACAAACTTAACTAATATGTGATTTTTATTTCAGTACCACGGAAATGATAAATGTAAACCCTAGAACACCATATTCTTAGGTTAACCGACGTCAATTATTTATCTTTATTAAAAAATAAGTCCAAAGAACAGTGGCTAGCATTTTGTTAGCGTTCCACAGTTAATTTTACTACACATAATGTATTATTTATTTTCGTATTTTGTTTCACTCGTATAAAATTGAAAGTTTATCTTACTATTTTTTTTTTGTTCATATTTTTTTTATCAGCAAGAACAAAAAAAAAAAACATCGTTATATTTTTTGTTTCCATATCTCAAGCTTATGTGATACACAAAAATTATGTATGTACAGTGCTGTTCACTTGGTTGAAAGCAAATTCTTTATTGCAATGATCATTTTAATACATCCATCGAAGAACAAAATGGTTTTATGTCCATTTCGATCAAAGGTATTGGGATGAACAAAACATATTTAGTGAAACTGTTAGGAAATGTTGTTTATAAATAAGAATAATTTTGACCAACTTTTATAAGCTACTAATTACCATGATGATGTTTAAAACAAAACAGTTCATTAAAAATCTTGATGTCGTTGAAAAAAATATGTATCAGCAAATATGGCAAATGGAATGGAACAAACAAATAATTCTAGTAGAGTTTCTTACAAAATAAAAATCAGGGCTTTTTTAAAAACGCATTGATACCAAGTGGATCTCACTGTGTATTCGTGGGTGTTATTTCATTATGTAGATATTGCACATACAGAAAATCTATTAATAAAAATTATTACAAAACGTATTTTAAATCATGTTTTTATTCTTTAAGTGATACACTTAAGGTAAGAAAAAGGTTTTTTTTTCAAAAGGTAAGACTCTCAGAAACAATGTGTAAAATTATCACATGTGGATATGGCTAACCCACCGGAAACAATTGACAAATAAATTAAACCACAGGTAGTATAATGGCAAACAAATGGAACCGTCGCAAAATTGGATATCTGCAGACTTAGAGAAGATCAACTCACTTCAAGCGCAATTACAAATGGAATCCAAGAAAGAGTTAAGGTCAGAAAAATGAATTCATGATTTTTTATGATTGCTATCGGCGCAGTATTTCACCCTATATAGCATGTGCAAAGTCATCCAAAATCTATCTATTGGCTTTTTTGTATAGCATTTAAATTGCAGGGCAGGAGAAGAAGGTTGATTAAGCTAGAAAATGTATGTTGAATACTGAATGGAATCACCCCAAAGATATCCCGATCCGATTTTTTTTATTTGTCTTAGCAAATAAGTTGTGGTAAAAAACGCAAATGAAACACCAACAAAATTAACTTAAAAAATTGTCTCGAAAATGCAGTTTTTCTGAAAATTGATAACAAAAATACCCATGGCAGACATTTAAAGTGGAGACAAACCCCCGACAGACGGTCCCGAAAATGCAGTTTTTCTGAAAATGTATTTATTTTACTTTTCACATAACTCGCGTATTATTGGACCTAGCAGGAAAAAATGCAAAGCAAACTTGAAGATAATTTAATTCAATTAAAAAGTTAAAGTGACCTCAACTCCATATGCGTTTCGCCCAGGTATGACAGTGGTCACTTTAACTTTTTAATTGAATTATATTCAATCACTCCGCTTAAAAATAAAAATATTTTTCATTATTTTTTCACTTTGATAATAGCTGCGTTCCTTTGGAAATATTTATCTACTCCTTAGTACTTAAAGCTGCTTTGAACTACTTTTTCAATATAGCAAAAGTAATTCAAAGTAGTTTTAAGTACTAAGCAGTAGATAAATGTCCCCAAAGGAACGCAGCTAATTTAAATTCCTACAGAATATGTTCAATAAGTTTTTTCGAATATACCTTCGGTTTAAGAGGGTGGTTTTTTTGAAACACGTCAAAGGGTGATTTTCTTATTTTCGTCATATCTCTTTTATTTGTAGATTTTTTTATTACCTTCATTTACTACATTAACGGTTTTTCGATTTGACAGACCGTTTTCGATCTGTAGGAAAAAAAAACTTCAAAAAGATTGCAATTTTTACTAGTACTTACTAGATTTATGACGCCATAAAGTATGAAAGACACCATTGTGCGTGCTTTTTTTGTACAATTGAAATTTATTTTTTTTAGTATTTTTTTTTTTTTTTGTTTTAAGTTTTTATTTTTTAATTTTTAATGACACACTCTGAAGAAAATATTTTAACCGGTTAAAGTCTTTGCGAAAATAATGTCATCAATTTTCAAATAAAAACGGGAAGCTTTCTGTACCATTTTTAAAGAAAATCCAAGATCCAACTACCGTTTACCTACACATAGAGAATACAATCAAACCATATTTTCCATTACATGAAAAGAAGTTGCTAATTGGCAATAAAAAGCCACTAGAAAAGACTAATTTTTTGTAAACAAACAAAAACTTTAAAAAAATGTTGCACATACACCCCAGTGACCGTTTTAATTTTAAATTCTTTTATAATTCATACAAAATGCTACAAATTTGTGGACCTGATTTTAAGACCATGGTCACTCTAATGAAGTAAGTAAATCTGTTGGTTGGTTGATGGATTTCACAACCACAACGAGTTTTTGAGTTATTCAAATTGTTTCCAAAATGGTCTAAGCTATTTTTATTAAACGTTGTTTTTTTTTTTTTTCTTATTTCCACCCTTGAAAAATCACTGTGTAGCTTGGATTCTTGATGTGTTGGAAAAGTAAATTTTGTTTGAAATGTTTACGAAATATTTATTGGTTTATCACAATAAAAGAAGTTTGATTTTCTAACAAAGTATTACGGCCATATTGTTCACTAGTTTAAAAAATACATCTGGATGTAAAATTGTCAAATGTCAAAAATAAATCCAAAATAGTTATCCCGATTTTAACTATGAAAATAGTTAAAAAATAGTTAAAAATGACTATTTTTTACTCTGTGTGATAGTGTGAATATTATGGATATGGATTTATTTTTGACATTTCAATTTCTTTACATCCAGATGTATTTTTTAAACTAGTAAATAATATGGCCATAGCTTCAGGTCCATAAATCTGTTGCATTTTGTATCAATTTTTAAAGAATTTCAAATGGTCACTGTGGTGTATGTGTAACATTTTTTTTCAGTGGCTTTAGTTGTAAATTAAAACTTAAAATTTTAGTATACATATTTTAATAACCAGTTAGTTTTCTAAAACAAAAACAAAAAAGCAAAAAGGCCTCTTTTAATCTAATCTAAATTGGTATGTAATGTAAAGAAAAAGTTTTTGTAACAGATATGACCTCAACTACAAATGCGTCTTTAGTAAGGGTATGACAGCATCTAAGTGATAAGCCCACTGTCATCTGAATTATATTCAATCACTCCACTTAAAATTTCTAATTATTATGCAATTATGCCATTTAAAAAAAATATTAAGTACTAAAATCATAAAACTGGAAGTGGAAGAGTATAGCTTTCACATGCTGTTTGTTTTATTATAACCTCCTATACACGATCATTTTTCGCTGAGATACACTGCCGGTCAATAGAATAAGTTCACCCTATAAACGATAAAGAACTGAATTTTGCGTCTACAAAAACAGAAGAAAAACTGATTCATATTCAAAGTTATCCCTTTTTCTAACTTGTTTATAAAAAAAAACTGACACAAAACTATCGAAACAAATAATTAATGCAGTTTATTGCAATGCTCCCAATAGAATAGGTTCACTTGTCTTATTTGGGAAAATCAGACGAAACTGTTAATGTTAAATAGTTTCTATGGATAGTATAGATTTAATTTTACTGAATTTATAATAAAAAAAAATACCTTTAAATTAACAACTATCTCAAAAACTCCCTTAGGTTGCGGGTAGTAAAACTTTTTCATGTAATTTAAGTTTACTTTCTTCAGGCTTCTTTTATTGGATTTTTTGATTATATTTTATTCGAAAATTATTATCTTCACTGATAGAATTCACAAACAAGACATTTCCGACCTTTTCCAGCAAGTTAAAGGTCCGAAGAGTAGAAAAACTATTTCAAAAGTGCTAGATTTTACTCGTTTTTCTACAGTAAAACTATTCTGACGGTGTGAATACCTCTTTATCCTGCAGAAAAGTCTACCTAAAGGGAATAAATCACTAAACTCTAAAAAAGTCATTTTGAGAATGAGCTTGCATGAATTTTCAGTGAAACAAGACGACGGAAAAGTATCACAACGGACCAATAAATGGTCTAAGTGTGTCAGTTGTTTTCCTGACAGCCATTTCTACCTAAGACGACGGAAAATCAAGACCATTCTTATCAAAATATGGAATATCGGCTATAACCATTACTTCGACCTTATGACTATAATCTCGCTGCAAAAGCAGTTCGGCCTTTCCTAAATAAAATTAGAAATGATTTAAACCTTCCAGGACGTAAAAATTTTATTTAATTCCTCGGATAGAACACACACGCTGCAAATATCTTTTTTAACACATGTGACACTTTTCGAACTTCAAGCTATTTTCGATTCTTTGAGGTTTTAACGGAGTTTTCTATTGGTATTAAATGCGATCTAGGTTTGGGCACTTCTCATCAATCTTTCTACAGTTCAAAGACTAATAGTACTTGCAGTGGAAGATTTAATTTAAGATTTTAATACGGAAGAATCGAATATTAACCAAATGATAGTGGGCTTTTATTTTCAGTTATAGGTTCTTTTCCCCTCGTATTATATTTTTATTATAGTTTTTTGTGTAGTTTTCTTTATTTTTTAAAGGTTCTACGATTTTGTTCAGTCTACAACTTGATTTTTATTTTTTCTTCAAAACCCGCCCACTCACTTTAAAGTAAGTGAACCTATTCTATTGACCAATTAAAATACAACTTTTTTTAGAAACATTCCAAAACAGGATATGCATTTACCGTTACAATAGTTTTTCAACTACTTGTTTCTGATTTATAGTTAGGAAAAGTGACATGCTTTGAAACTGCATTCTCGAAAAGGTTTTTGAAAAGCTTTTTTTAAGCGAAAAAAGCTTTTCCTTGCCGTTTACAAGGTGAACCTATTCTATTGACCGGCAGTGTACAACCTATAGAAAATCAGGAATTTTGTTTGTGAAGGGCCGAATTGCCCTAGCAGAATAGGGCATAAATGGGGGTTAAAATTAAACTTAAGCTATTTTTTTTTTCTCTAGAATTTGGAAAACAAACGAAGCTACACATTGCTCTTGAAAGTTAGAGGTTTTTCAAAACCAGTTTGACGTGATAAAGGAACGTAATCTTTCGATTCACGTGAATCGAATAGCAGAATAGGACAGAAGGGTTGGACCTTGAACATCGAAACTTGGTTCATAGCAAAAATATTATAGAATATCAATCACTACCACCTTAGGATCATCAAATATAAAACATACAAGGAATACAGATACGTATCAAAATACGTGCAAAAATTCCAGGATTTGTCGAATCCTATTTTTGTAAAGTAAAAAATCATGTTAATCAGCTCAACTACAACTTCTCATTAAAATAAATAGTTCTGAAACAATCTGCATTTTTTTTTAAATTCAACTCTCTTACGACTCCTAACTTGTTTCTCTAAAAATGACCGATTCAAATTAATCAAGAAATGGTATATCAAACAAGATCATTTTTAATGACTTTTGGTTGAATTTTTTTGACCTCAACCCTTCAATTAAGAACATCCGTGAAGAAATTAAATTCTTTATTTCAATCAAAATAAATCGAGTCCTTAAAAGAATATTCACTATAAATTCAAATTATCTAAAATCCGGCACTGGGGATATGCGCACTATTTCTTACGAGTCGATGTCCTCGTGCGCTGCAATTACTACGAACTCGTGGTGTTTATTCTCTATTGTTATTATTATTTTGCTCGTAGCAGTACAGCGGCTTTTCGGCACCTATTCCGTATAATATAAATCAAAACAAAAAAAAAAATACACACAGTGAGATTGAGTAATAATTTATTGATTGCACAAAAATATTGTCAATTTTTTTAATAAATATTTTGTTAAAATGATACAAATCATTTCCGACCTTTTGGAAGTTTGTATTCAAGAGTGTTACATAAATAAAGTTACAAAATTTAGGTTTTACTACGCTCGATATTATTTATTTTTTTTTTCTTGGGTAGTTGAAAATAATTTATTAAAATCCAAGGATAAAAGCCAAAATCAATTAAGTTTTTAAGCGTTTTTGGTTTTTTTTTTTTGTGTAAATCGATGTTAGTTTTCTTTTTTCTTTTTTTTCAATTAAAAATGTATTTTCCTCCTAGGTCGGGTGTCGCCTTGCCTATGTATTTAATATTGATACTGAAAAATAGTTAGGTCAACTTTGTTTGTATTTTGTTTTTGTTGGTGATGATGTACAGTGTTATTGTCTACGAAGGACTCAGTATCTATATACATACAAAATTTATCCTTAGCAATTTGCACGTGCAAACGAGCTTTTCAAACAAAAAGAAAATATTTTTTTTTTTTTTGAAAATAGATAAGTGTGATGATATACCTAGTGAAAAACCTATATGTTCAAAATTTATTTTGTGAGCCATGTTTTTAAAAATCATTATTATCACGATTTTTTGTTTTGTAATTGTTATGATTTATTAAAAACAAACAAAAACAAATTTAACGGTAATGCGCTGTTGGTGTATTAATTCATTATTATCGATATTATAGTGAATTTATAATTTGACCCAGCAAATTGTTCCATAAATCACCTCTAATCTTTTTTTACTCATATATACCTACGATTGAGAATCGATTTAAGATCGTAACCTTGATTTTTCGCAATTGTGAAATTCACCTTAATATCTATTTAATATTTTGGTTTCTGTATTCTGTATACAAACAAAAAAGAAGATAAGAGTTAATGTCCAAAGTCAATATTTAAGTTTCGTTCCAGCAAATAATCCTTTACTTAAAAAAAAAAAATAAATATTAAGTTTATTTAATGAAACATAGTATTTATATTTTAATGATTAAACAGTTATGTAAAAAATAAATCTAAATTAAAAAATTAAATTAAATTAAAAAATTAAATCCTAATTAAATTATAAATAACAATTTTATATTCGATTATTTATATACCTAATATGAAAAAAACTTACTTTTGTCTATATGGTTTGGACAATGGCCGTTTACCATTTTTATTTTGCTGCGACATTGTTTTAAAGATACAAAAAACCTAATTTTCAAAAATTGAAAAGAAAAATGTATGCGAAATGCGATGTTGTTATACCTTTTTCCACAGAAGTTAATTTTTTTTTTTTAAGATATTTAGGTAAAAAATTTTCCTATCTTCGTGACTTTTCTTGAATCAATATGTTCAAGCCCACTAAGAATTGAATTTTTATTAAGGTAACTATGTACTGTATCCCTGTACTAACTCTTAATTCTTAAAAGAAAGGATGGTGGGCATTCTTTTTGTAGTACTTAGGATCGGGTCAAAATTCTGGCTTCAAAATTCTGCTTTTCAAAATTCTGCTTTTTTAAAGAAAATTCTGTTTTTCAAAATTCTGCTTTTTTTCTATTCTGCTTTTCAAAATTCTGCTTTTTAAAATTCTGCTTTTCAAAATTCTGCCAGCATTATACTTGAACAAAAAAATTCTGCCAATTCTGTTTTTTTTTTTTTATAGCATATGCGCTGACTAAAGAAAAATACACCTCATTAATGTAATTCAACATTGGCACATTCCTAAATTTTTTTGTTTAAGTGTCGCAAATATTTTTTAAAATGTATAGCCTGACTTTCTTTCAAATAAAATCTATTACTTATTGGAACCGATGTTGTTTGATACAAGATATTCCTTTTCTTGTTCAAAATTTTGAATATTCATCTTTATTTGACAAATTAAAAGATTTTTAATTATTTTCGGAAATGTTTCGTATTCAAAACCTTTTCTTAATATTTTTAAATTTATTCATTTATAAAACAAAAATTAATATACATTCAAAGAATGCAAATAATGTAGGTAAGTAATCAAATAAACAGATAATTTTTCAAGAAGATGATTTTACAGAATTTTGCAAAAAATTAAAAAAAGGGTTTGGAAAATGTTAAAAAGCGCGCGCTTTTGAACATTTTCCAAACACTTTTTTAATTTTTTGCAGAATTTTGAAAAACAGAATTAAAAAAAGCAGAATTTTGAAAAACAGAATTTTGAAAAACAGAATTTTGAAAGCAGAATTTTGAAAGCAGAATTTTGTAAAGCAGAATTTTGACAAAAGAATTTTGACCCCGGCAGAATTTTGACCCCAACCCGTAGTACCTATTGCACTTTGTTTTTTCAATATAACTGTTTTAGAAGTTAAATTGGGATTAGTATAGAAACAAGGCTGTTATCGCACATTTTTGCATTTCGAATTACCTAAATAATTTGTTATCAAACATAAAAATTTTAACGAAATCAATTTTGTTTACCAGTAAGAAATCGATTGGACTAGCTAAAAATTTTAACAATAAATTATGAAAATATAGGTACTTTAAATGTCAGTACCGTGGATATATATTTTTTGTATTTTATGAATCAATAAATTAAAATCTTACTCGAGACAACAATTACAGTTATCGAAACGGGTCGGTAAATACTTCTCAAATTTTGTTTTTTGATATTGATTAATAAAGTTATTAAAAATGGTAACGCCATTTTTTTAAGATGGGAAATTTGAATTCATAAGCAAAACATTTTCAAACGTATTTTTTATAGTTTTTCCGATTCGAAAACCTTATTTTAGATTTTAGTTAAAAAAAACAATTGTACATACATAATAGGTAATATTATAGGTAAGTATCTACTCTTTTTCTCAAACCAATTGCGCCAGTGAGAAAAAACATATGTTTATTTTTGTACTTTTTTTAAAAAGTGGCCAATGTAGTTTAGCTTTTATGCCACATTTAATTAAATAAAAAATTGTCTAAGCTGAGGCAAAGGAACCAAAGAGCTTCGCATTTGGTGGCGTTTTTTTCGGCATTTTTATTATAATTATTTTAGATTTTTTAGTTTTGTGAAAGGGCAGGCATATAACATTAAATACCAACAATTTTGTTTGAATCCATAAAAGGGCCGTTATATCTGTAAGTTAAACAGGGACAAAATATTACTCCATTTTTATGTACAGGGTGTCCCAAAAGTAATGGATCAAACGAAATATGCTGATTGGGGAACTTAAGGGCTCTCAGAATTTGGTAACTTGTTCATCCCAAATCCTTACGGTTTTCGATTTAATGCAATTCTTGTGAAATTTCGAAAAATCCTAACTTTGCGACAGTATTTTGCTTCCAGCGCCCATTATTGATTTTTGTTTTTTAAAATTCTTTTACAAAAAAATTGCGAAATAATTACGAACAATTAAGTAATCAAAATATTTTGTATTCCATTCGCCATTTCGCTGCAAATTAACTAACAGTTTCAAGTTTTATAAAAAATAACATCAATTGTAATATTTTGTGATCTAACTGCAAATTTGAAAACCGTAATATCTACTTTTTTGAAAACTAAAATAACAGGGCATCTTTTTAAAATAATAAACCATTTCTCACACCGTACAAATTATTTTGCGGTGTTGCTCCCAAATAAAAATAAAAATTTGATTTTTAATAAAACTTGAAACGTTTGATAATTTCAAATTGGGATATGAAAAAATGCAATCAATTAAAAAACTAATTCATTCTCTTTCCCAACGTTTCTCCGGTTTTTTCGGGTTCATCAGGGGGTTTGGATTTATTAGTTCCTAAAGAAACAATAATTGATAATGAAATGTTTGATGAATAAAAAAAAAACTAATAATAACACTGGTCAACAAAATTGAACTTTTTTTGCCTGCCACAAGAACCACGATATACTAAAGGTTTTTGATATGCTGAACTCGAATCTGAAGTCAGAAAAAATTGAATGGCCTCCGTTTTTAAAATACTACCGTTATAAAATGCTAAAAAACGTCATTTTGGCTGTTTTCGAGGTTCTGTTTTAATATGGGATAGTTCATTTTAAACAAATTTGTAACGGGTGATTATAAGAACAGATAATCTTCTTTCAAAAACTGTTTAAATTTTCCCGATATCTCTTTTATTGCTCGAGATATCTTAAGTTTCAGTTAATAAGCCAAAGAGAAACTAAACTTAATCCAAAGTTTAAGTCACTGGTCACAGAATTTTTGCCACAAGATTCAAAATATACTTTTCTAGAGGTTTTTGGGTTGCTGAACTCGAATCCGCAATCAGAAAAATTCTATTAGCCTTTGTTCTTGAAATATAACCGTTTTTTTTTTGCATTTTATAACGGTACTATTTCAAGAACGAAGGCTAATAGAATTTTTCGGATTCGAGTTCAGCAACCCAAAAACCTATAGAAAAGTATATTTTGAATCTTGTGGCAAAAAAAGTTTAATTTGGTTGGCCAGTGCTGTTTCTGAGTCAAAGACCGCTACTTAAATTTTAAATATCTCGGGCAGTAGTAGAGATATCGGAAAGATTTAAACATTAAGAATAAAACCAGATCTTATAGAAACCGTCATAAATTTATTCATAATTAATTACACCACGTAAAAATAACCTCGAAAACAGCCAAAATGACGGTTTTTTCCACTTTCTAACTGTAATATTTCAAAAACGGAGGCCAATAAAAATTTTCTGACTTCAGATTCGAGTTAAGCAAAGCATATCAAAAACCTATAGAAAAGTATATTTTGGTTCTTGTGGCAAAAACCTTGTTGACCGATGTAATTTGTATATTTAAATAATTTAAACAATTTGATAACTATTGCACTTACTTTTGTTGTTAATAAATTACATTTAGGAACAATTCATATAAAATAAATATAGATCATCAAACAATTTGAAATTATCAAAAGTTAAATATACATATATGATCAAAAACCAATATACAAAACTTAAAACTGTCAGTTAATTTGCAGCGAAATGGCGTATGGAATAAAAAATATTTTGAATAATTTACTGTTCCTTATTATTTGGCAGTGTTTTTGTAAAAGAATTTTAAAAAGCAAAAATCAATAATGGACGCAGGAAGCAAAATACTGTTGCAAAGTAGGGATTTTTCGAAATTTCACAAGAATTGCATTAAATCGAAAACCGTAAGGATTTGGGATATGAACAAGTTACCAAATTCTTGGAGCCCTTAAGTTCCCCAATCAACCCTGTATAAACAAAAAAAAATTTAAATTATGTAGGGGAAATACGTCCAAAATGACATACACGGCCAATATGACATACCAGCCTTAACTTGAAATGTGTACCACATGTAACCCTACCTCCTATCTTATAAGGTGAAACCAATGATTTTTGAAATTCTGTCAAAATAACAACTCAATTGACAGCCCCAAACCAAAAATATAAAGTAAAGTGTGTTTATAGGAGCTATTGTATTTTTTATGGGGTTGGACTAATTTTGTTATTTTGGGAGTTGTATGTAGTTTTTTTTGAATATTTTATTGGGTATAACGACAGTTTACAATTTAAAGTTAAAAACTTATTAATATTTTTTATGAAATCAGGGTTGAAAACAGTGTTTTGTATAAAAATGTATCAAAACTGCGATATGGACAAAATGACATACCCTACCTATGGCCAAAACGACATACCTTCAACTTCATAGAAATTGTTGTTGTTTTTTAAATTTTAACTTTAAATATGTCAAATATATGGGTATAAGCGAACTTCCGACCGCCGATCATGGTTCAGGCTATGCGGGGGCCATTGAAGCTGCTAATCAAAACAAAATGGGCGGGTTTGCAACATCAAAAACATTCGGTGTCCCGCAGGCTACATTAAGGTGAAGCATACTGGACACCAAGTTTTTTAAGTCCTATACAAAGGATTAGGTGGATTCAAAGTAGCTTTCCTTTGAAAATCTACACTTGCCAACTAATTTTTGTATTTTTTTCATATAAAATGCCATATGTCGTTTTGTCCATATAACATATGTCATTTTGTCCATGCCATATGGACAAAATGAATTTTGATACTTTTTTTTCAAAGTTTTAATTTATTTAAATTTATTTATTTTTTTAATACAAAAACTATTATAAAATATTCCTAATAATATAAAGAATGAATAAAAAATGCAAAGATTGTGTTATACACCACGGGTATTATTTTATTGACGAAAAAGCTTATGGTATGTCATATTGGACGTACTTCCCCTACCTATAGTTTTTTTTATTTAATAAATTTATTTGTTACAAAGAGCGCAAAAGGTATGCGCAGCCCGGCAGATTAACGCGTTCTTCAATAACAACTACTATGATTGGATTTGGAATATTTATTATGAATCGGTTTCGGTTTAGCTTTCAGGCAATAACTACTTTTGGACTTTTAATAATTTCATATGATATCCACTCGTTGGGAAATGCTTCCTACCTATTTTTAAATTAAAAAAAAAACATGAAGGTTCATAATTACATATCGTCATCTTCCTGCATTCATTACTTAATTGCAGTGTCTTAAAATATTTTGTTTTCTGCTAAACAATGCTGAAAACCTTTCATCAAAAATCAAATACGAAAAGGTTTTTTTCGAAAATAACTACATTTTAGCTGATACTTTAATTCTCTGTTTTTCTTGACTTATTTTTCGTTCGCTAAATTGGGACAGATAAAAACGAGTGTGTGGATTTTCTAGCTGAATCTGCTCTCAAACCCGGCTAAGATTCTTAAATAAATTTGAGCTCAGCTAAATTTTTTCGATAATTTATATGGGAGTTAAAATTTCGCTCGATCTGCTTAGGAGTTAATTTTACCTTTTATTGTTTATACCAAATGATAAATGGTAAATCTAAAATTTCTTTGAAAAACTGAACAAAATCTGCTTTGTAGATACCTACGTGGTTAACACATAAGTTAATGCTTGTTTAATAACTAATTATATTATAAAAAGGGATAAATTTATGTATTTAGATAAGATCACGTCATCATATACATACATATATGTACAATGTACATGTAATGTATGTATGTTTCATAAAATGAATCCTATTTATCAGAACCATGGATAAAACAAAAAAACAATCGCATATTTTTTTTTTTTTTAATAGAAAATTCAAACCAAAGCGATAACAAATAATTATGATGAATGCAGTCGCTACCACAATAATGTTAAACATGATTCTTCGAATGAAGGTATGTAAAAATATATTATATACATACATTACTTCATGCATACACATTTACACTATGTTTCTTATCACACGAACAAGATAAAATACAATTTTTTTTCAATTTTTAATAATTCGCAACTATTAAAGGACTTTCAAACATTTGAATTTCCCTCAGTCATTAACGGTTTGCCGTTAAGTGCGTTTGTTTCGTTTTGTTTGTGATATTATGAGTTTATAAAGTGAAAAATTTAAATTAAACATCCTACAAGCCGGTCCATCATTTGGCAATCTAACTGAATTTAATATTGTTAGCTGCCTAGTGAAGGGCTTCCTTGTATGTGTTACACATCAAATACCCTACGAGGATATCGAATCTTGAAATACCTAATTAGTTCTTAGGTACCTACTTAATTTTAAATAATTTTTACAAAAGTTTTTACCTTATTTTTAAACAAGTTTTATTGAATCTGTAAGGTTTTCTGCTGATCCCGGGTGTTAAGTTGTTAAATTGAATTTTTTAAAATAATTTAATTTTTTTGAAATTTCATTTAGTTTTTAAACTGTTGCAAGGATGTTAAAATTATTAAATAAGGAATAAACATCATGATTTGTTATTAAAAAATACATTTTCCGAAAAATGTGCTACAAAAATATAACACATGTTCTTAAATAAATTTGTCTGAAAATATTTTTACTTTGTTTCGAATTTATGCAAAAACATTTTAAGCCTTATCTCATCCGTATTATAGCATCCGGTATTTATCGTAATGGGTGTGGTCCTGTTATCATTCCTACAGTATTCAAATTGGAAGTAGAATTTTTTCATCTTATTTCGGTTTTTTCGTTAGACAAACTTAAGTAATTTGAATTTCTTTTTAATTTAATTTCTTTATAAAGAAGTAGGTATTGATCATCATAAATGATTTTTTTCTGAATTGAATTAATAATTAAAAATAATAATACCGTGTTTTCATGAGACTTCCAAGCTCATCAGTCCATCAGAGTCCAACAGCAAAAACTCACCTTTTATCTTGCAGTAAAAAACTAATTCAAATCAGTTTGAAACAATGCAAAACGAGCTTTAAAATGAAACTGGCCTTAAAACGTTTTCGTACGACATGTATTTCGGTTAAAATAAAGCTATTAATGACTGACTTATGTACATTCTTTCGTTGTGACAGCAAGTCTCTTGATTAAATAAATTCAAACAAACCAACTTTTTTAATCAAGTGGCTCGCGGTCACTACAAAAGAATACCAGGTCATTAACAGCTTTATTATTTTCTTGTGTGAACTATCTACCAAATGAAAAGCTATATCCAATATGGCTTAAGCGAGAAACTAGTGCACACTAAAAGCACCTTTATACCGAATATTAATCGAAAATCGTTTTTATTTAATCGGAGTTCGTTTTTTATTAAAACGGCTTTTAGAGATAAATTTTTTTAGGGGTTCAACTTTCTTAAAATAATTTTTGTTTCGTTTGCGATGCTGTAAATAAAGGTACATTCACAGCTAATACGAAAGTATTAAAACGACAAGAAAACAACTTGCTCTTGGAGCACCAATTTCCACTTTTGGAACTTCTTCCCTGTGGCACAATTATTACTCTACTCAAGTCTCAATTTTTTTGAATTCCATTTAAATGGTCCAGGGGAAAAGAGCAAAAGTTCATTCCGAAAAAAAGAAATTAAAAATCTTGTTCATATACAACTTAGTATTAAAGGCATAGCATTTATTTATTTTTTTAGCAAGGATCTTAACTTGTTTTCTTAAAGTAAGGACTAAGGATGCCATTAGATAGTGCTCAGTAAATACTACAAGACCTCATCATTAGTTTGTATTTGACGAAATGTGGACATGTGCTATTTTCCCTCTGGACCCTTCATTTGTATTGTAATTTTTTTTACGAATCGCTTGGAAAAAAAAACTATCCAGGCATTGGTATCCATATACATTTTTCGCAAATTTAAAAATTCTACGAAGGGTCTGAAATAATCAATTCTTTTTAAGAAAAAAAAATCATTTCGTATATCCATTTTCCCCGTTAGATAAATGTATGTATCAAAAATTGAATTAAAACAGCAAATTCAAAATCATCATTATTCGAAGTGAACAAGGTATCATTCTAGTCCAAGAGCCGACAGCAGATTTTTCGCGCGAGAGGTAACCGATTTATATTAATATTACAAGGAGGTCCATTTATAGCCCTAACATGTATGTAAGTCTGCCGGCTAATATCGGCGCCGATTCTGAGAAAAAGTAGTGCCAAAATGCAGTGTTACTGCACTTTTTCTCATAATTGGCGCTGATACAAGCCGGCAGACCTTTGTACATATTTGTTATCGCTATAAATGAATCTATTTTTAATATTAATACAAATCCGTTACCTCGCGCGCAAGAAATAGCCTTCCAGCTCTTGGAAAATTTAATTTTCCTATATTTTGAATTTCTTCTTTTGTTATTGTATTCGTCAATAAATAAGACCGAAAAACATACAACAATATGCCTATACTATATGCACTCATGGAATTACGTCATAGTTAAATTATAAAAAAAAGTGCCTTTGAGCTCTGGTTGCCGAGTTACTTCAAATTCAATTTTTTTTTCTCATATTGAGAAGCAAATTTTTTCGGACCCAAGGACAAGTCTTGAAACGAGTTTTGGTTTAAAGATATGAGTTTCTAGTGAATATGGCTATCCTTTGATGTACAAAAATTACAACTTTATTTCTTAAGATTTTCTGCAAAAAATGCCCGAAGAAAATGCATTTCAAAAAATTCACTCCGAATCCAGCGGGAAATGTATAAAAAGATAGGCTTTTTTAAACCAAATAAATATAAACCAAAAGTTCCTTTAAGCTTTTTTTGCCGAGTGGGTTAAAATTCAATTATTATTTTTTTTATATTGAGAAGCAAGTATTTTTGGAGCCAAGCATAAAAATGAGTTTTGGTTTAAAGATATGAGTTTCTAGTGAACAGGCCTATCCATTAATGTACAAAAATTATAACTTTATTTTCGACAAAAATGCAACGGGTACTCCTTTCCGAAAAATTACATTTTTAAGAAAAAACATTTTCAACATTTTCATATTGATTAGTGTAGCATTTGAGCTTGAAATTCCAAAAAATGCTGTAAATAATCGATTGACATTATAATATTTACATATTCGTGCCCAGAGAATTTATTGGATTGACTCAGAATGCGAATCTGTAGCATCTTTTATTTAAAGTGATAGTTTTTTTTAAGTATTAACATCATTAGATATTTGATTTTTTTTTTAAATTAACCTTTTAAAACTATCTTTTTTTCAGAGAATGTCTTAAATATAGAAAACAAATAAGAAACAAAAAATCATAGAAATCGAACCTTTTGGTAATGTCTGTTTTCGGTCCTTATTGGCTCAACCAATAACAGAACAAATATCGTCGAAATATAAAATTTCCAAATGTAAAAACAATCCTTAAACATTTATGCTAGAATTTCCATCAAATATAACATCAATTTATTTAAAATTAATTTCGTTGAAAATATAACGACACCATTTATTTTAAGTATCACATTTTTTGATTAATAAATTTCTTTATTTGCGTTATGTTTTCCTACTTACTTATAAATTTAACAAAATAGACAATTGATTTTATTTATATTGTGCATTCACTTTATTAGATCCGGATTTTAGGCACATGCATTTAAGATGTTTAACAGTCCCGGTTGCCCAACACACGTGTATGTTTGTGTAATGTGAGAAATCT
This sequence comes from Episyrphus balteatus, assembly GCF_945859705.1. NCBI lineage: Eukaryota > Metazoa > Arthropoda > Insecta > Diptera > Syrphidae > Episyrphus > Episyrphus balteatus. The sequence goes on along the minus strand of NC_079135.1, from coordinate 80,899,346 downwards.
CTTTGCATCGTAGTATAAAACTTGATTTGATTAGTATTAGTTTAAATTTAGGAAACTTGAATATAAACTCGGCTTATAAAGAAATATTGCATTAAAAGGATGCGAAATATTTGATAATGTATGTACGACGACGTAATAAAAAAAGCATTTATAAGGACAAGCCTCAGAATGTCCTGGCGTATTAATTGCGAAGATAATTTAACAGCATCTGATAATCCTGTTTCGTAAAAGTTTTTCAATATATTCTCCTTCTCGTAAAATCGTTCATATAACCATTCTGTGAGCGATGCCTCTTCGCTAGGTACCTAAATTGAAATTGAAAAAAAAAATTTAGTACTTTAATATTTTAAAATAAACTCAAAACTTTAAAATAAACAAGATGTATGTATACACAAGTTAAATAATGTTTTTGAACAATAAAAAATATTTGAAACGACATATACACTTTGTGTCACCTGAAAAAGCACACATATTTTTATGTTTCATTTTTCGTTTTTTTCCCAATGTTAGCAGAATCAACGAAAAAGATATAATCAAAAAGTTCGGTTATTTTTCCACTGACTCCCTTTCAAAGCATTCCATATCGAGTTTTATTATGGGTCAGCTGAATAAGCGCACTTACAAAAAGTAGAAAAGTAGTAAAAAGTATTAACGCCACTTTGAAAATCAAAATTATTTGTGGAATGGTTTAAATCAGGTTTTATCGAAAAGATCATTAGTCAGTGGCTTCATAGTGAAACACTGCTGCTTAAAACCTTATTTTTGTGAGTTGGATTTGTATGCCGAATGGAACTGATTAAATGATGTGCGTCGTGACAGTAAACTAAATTTTAAAATGTTTAATAAAATATCTATGACAAAAAAAGTCAGAAAAAGTAAAGATGATATGATGACGAACGAGTTGCCCGGAAAGAGGAGATAACAGATTTACATATGAAGATTCTACAGCGCAAAATAAAGACCAGCAAAGGTAGGGTATTGAGCCAGTAAAAAGGAAGGAAAAACACTCTTAAGGAAAAAAACAACATACCTACTTCCAGCTAATGGAGATCGAAAAGTCGAATATTTTATAAAACAAACATCTTGCTTGTCTTTAAAATTTTAAATCATATTCAGCCCTATTCATGACTATTAACGAAACGAGAACAAAAGGAGAATGGACATTTTGGACGTTCGGTGGCCATTAATGAAATTGGTATCAAATGAAAGAACTAAAACTTAGGAATAACTTTTACTATGGACGTTTTGCTGCAAAGCAAGATATTGCAATATTATTAGTGTTAATGTATTTTGCAATGTGAAAATCTTGAATATCCGACCAATATAACTCTTAATATAAGCTTTTTAAACCAACACTAGCGAGACTTTTTACTTGCGATATAGGAACTTTACATCAAGTTATGCATTCGTACAAAAAAAAAGTTTGAGATAACATTTTTCCATGACATTACGATGATAGACAATGCCAAAAAAGTGGGTCCCGGAAGCCCGTCTGTCTGTCTGTCTGGAACTATAAGGAACTAGAGCCCATACGGATGGACCGATTGACTTCAAACTTGGAATTAATTTTTTTGGACCAAAAATAACGGTACCTGTCGGAAAAGTTTAATTTCTCGAAAACGGCTTCAACGATTTTGTTAAAAAAAATTCAAATGTTAGTTTTTGAACAAGAACATGAAGAAAAACATTTTTTTTGAAAATCATTATTAACGGTACCTGCCATAGGACCGCTTTTTTTCAAATCTGATTTTCTGCAAAACTGCTTGTTGTATTTCAACGAAATTTTTTATACAAAAGCATTTATATAATTTTAATATAAGCCAATAATAAAATTTTGAAAAAAATAATTTTTGAATTTTTAAAAAAAATTTTGAAAATTTTTTTTTTTGAAAAATCAAATTTTCGAAAACGGGACATTGAATTTTTTTGAAATTTTGTTTTTAGATGTTGATTAGTGATTTCAACAAAATGGCATAACAATTTTATTGTAAAACTTTTTTCCAAAAAATTATTTATAAAAAATTAGCATTTTAAAAAACGGCTCTAACGATTTTAAAATTTTTTTCTAAAAATGCACCCTAATATAGCAAATAAACCTACATACTTGTTTTGTGGGGCGATTTGATTTCAGATGTTGTTTAATTTTTTTGAAAAATGAATTTTATTTGTTTTTAATTTGTTTTTTTTTTTTTTTTATTTATTACCTTTTTTTTTTCTTTTGTTTTTATATATGTACCTACATTTCACAAATTTCTATATAAAAAGTCTTAAAAATTTAAGCCACTTGAACTCTAAGAGCAAGTCGTGCATTTTAGTTTTGAGAGTTTTCATGTAATTCAAACTAACAAAATATTGAACAAAAAACTCAAAAGTGTGGTTTTAAAAGTATTATATTTTGGTCTTTATTTGTCGTATATTCAAGGTTAGCTCAGGAAAAATGACAGAGTATCAGCATTTTGCATTTAAAATACACTTGAAAATCCATAGTTTGTTAAATGCAAAAATGCATTTTATCCATTTGTTAGGCACGTCACAGGGAAAAAAATTTTGCAAAATACTTTTATGACTTAACTACATCAATAAATGACAAAATCATTTTTGGCCGCGCAACGTCTGCGTTCCATACAAATTTGCCCAGTCTCCTTTAAACGGAAAAGAGACGATTTTCTGCGAGTTTTACAAATTGCAGCACTTCTTCTGAACACATTTCCCTGGGAGTTTTTATTCAGAATAGGGCTAATTGCGACCGAAGGAAAACAAGAAGAAACCCACCCCTGTCAACTTCGCCGCCTAACTTCGAAGAGGTAAAGGGAATAAAAGCTTATGAATTTAAAGATGATTTATTGACCAATTTAGATCTTCTCCACTTTTTCGAAAAGCTTATGAACAACAAATTAGTCGATGGTCTGCCTTCAGAATTTTTCAATGCAGTAATTATCAAATATTTCGCATCCTTTTAATGTTATATTTTTCATAAGAAGAGTTTATTTTCAAGCTACGTATAAGCATAACCAAGTATAAGCATATCCCTGTTAAATGTCGTATGATCGCCACGGCCATGCAGATCACCTTTTATAGAAGAATTAATACAGTAAGAATATACGAAAAATTGTCAAAGAAAGGAAAAAAATTGTAACAGGCTGATTTTTGGTATACAGCTTGGTGTAGGGGTGGTTTACAAAAAAGTCCTGAAGTTTCCTCTGTCTGCTAGTCCCATTATAAGGGTTCAAAGGTCACAATTTTTTATTTTTAAAATGGTAGGTTTGAGACAAAAATTATATTCTACAAAATTGTAGTTGATTGTTATGTGTAAATTCACAAACGCATCACTGCAGAGATGATTTGCGATCATTTTTGTAGCACGTTCATAAACGCAAATAATAAGCATCACTTAAAATGTCAATTGTTCATTATTGCAAAATTTGATAAAAAGCATTAAGAATTTTCTTGATAAGTTGTTGATGCCGACGCGATTTGGAGTAAAAAAGGCGGAATAGGACAATGAAAAGTATTTAATCAAGTTCTAAATTAATTAATTTGATGAATTTCCGGATATATTTTACCAGCCCACATATTATACCACTAATAGAAACCAAATTAAATTATGAAGGTTAATTTAAGGCCGGCAGAAAATCGAAGTCAGTATTGTGGAGGAAAGTTCTTTGAGAGATAAAATGTATGGCTCCAGATTTTAATTACAAAAAAGAGTTTTTATTATTACATTTCTATCATTAAGCAAAAATTGTTTTTAAATGTAAAACTTTTTGCCAATCAGCATCGCATCGTCATCAGCTGAGCAACGATCAGCATCGCAAAAAAGCAGTGATGCGTAATCACTGCCAAAAAATTTGACGTTTGTGAATTTACCCTATTTTACAAAAAATTGTCATACAAAGTTTTTTTTTTCGGCCACATCGAGCAGCGGATAGGCGAAAATACTCCAGCCAAAATGGACTTCATTTAAAATTTGTTTTCTTAGGCTCATAAGTTTATGATGATGACCTTATTCGTAAGTTGAAACCTTCGTGAGAAAAAGGCCATTTTTTTTAAATTTCGCTTAATCCCTCTTTCCTCGAAATTTTATCAATTTTATCATACATAATAAAGGAAACACATATTACCTCTGTAATTTTGTACAATCTATAATGCATGTAGGTTTGGCAAGATCCTTTAAATCCGTTCAAAATATCAAGCAGTCCTAGTGGAATTCCTTCCGGATATGCAATTGTTATGTCTAAAATATAATCAAGAAAGTTTTCTTCATCTGAAATTAAAGCAAAACAACGAGTATTAAAAGTATGGACAGGAAAGTAAATATAATAAATAAATAAACCTTTTTGATTGTGGTCCTTATGCAAAACATCAATGACTGCTTTCATTGCTCCAATTCGGGGTAAAGTAACGTGTTCCAAATGAGGGAGACCATGTTGTTGGGCGTATTTTTGACTGATATGTTTACGTTTTCTAAGAAAACCACCTTCGGGAAATAATATAATCCACTTACGATCATATTTTTTGTAGGAATGCTCAAGATGATCCTTCAGGTCCTGTATTGATGACTCCCGATTTTCTCTTCCCTGATGAGATAAAATTTAAATTCAAATTATATAGAAAACTCCTATAAGATAAAATGCTTGTTTTTTTTTTACTATAATTCTGATTGAGATACAAAACAATGAACAATTATCTAAAATATTTGTTAGTGAAATATCTTAAATTGGACTAAATTTAACCATTCATTATTTGATGTAAAATCGTACGTGATTATTTTCTTTTTGAACTTACCGATGAAATGAAAAAATCCTCATGTATAACGCTCACTATTCCAAAATTTGTAAATTTAAATAGACGATCCATTATCCACATTACGTTTGGTAAAATTTTTGGCTTAGAATTGAAATTTGCCATCAAAAACGGTACATCAGCCGTACTTTGATGATTAGCTAATACTAAAGTGTGTTTATCCAAGCAAGGACTTATATCGTCTCCTACTTCTATGACTGAAATAAAAAATAAATAGATAAGTGCTGCTAAATATTTTGTCTTGTATCTAAAATCTAACTTCTGCAAATTTACAAAAATTGAGAAAGGTAAAATGTACTGTCTTTTCTTAGAATAAAATTCTTTGCCAAATATTTCAGCCATCTAAATATTTTTTATACTCACTGTCGTATCCTGCGGAATATGACCACATTGCAACAACTGCTAGGAGCCATGAAAATAGAATTCCTTCAACTTTGCTATAAAAGGTTGGATAAACAATCTTAAATGGCCACAAACAAGTCATCCATATTACATATGTTGGAATGCAATAAATATTATTGATTATTATAATTGCTGATCGTATTAAGGCAACAGGATATTTGACAAATCTGTAATAAATTAATTTAAAGAGAAATAATGATGAAACAACAAGAACTAATTTCAATTTTATAAAAAATAATTTAATTTATAAACAATAATAATAATTTTAAATTTATTGTACTTTATTGCGTGTACTTTACAAAATGAACTCATTGAGTTGTTTTTACTCCTTTCTAGAAAAATCTATCGTTTTTGTTTGCGCATTGTTTTTGAAAAGAATTCATTCTTAGTATTAACTTTGCCAAAATTTAAAAATCTTTGAAAGCCCTATATTTTCTCTGCAGTACAAAATCTAATATTTTTCTAAAAAAAACTACAATTTTTGCAAAAAATTCAAGATTTTCAACTATTTATAGCTATAACATATTTTAAATGTGATGATACCACGCCCCCCTCTGAATAGAAAATCAAATGGAAAATTTTGTCTGATGTATACAGCAAGACCGACTGCACTGCTAAATTTTTCGGGTTCATCTTTCATCAGCAGACATTTCCTAGCACATTCAAACATAAAAAAGGCATTCGATAAACTTATGAAGAATGAAAAATATAAAAAACATTAAAAAGGAAACTCCTGAAAAATCAATCAACGTCAAGCTCGTCGAATGACAAACTTGATTCTTTATTCATAATAAATTTTTTTATAGAGTCCATTTTAAGTTAAATATAATTCCAATCTAAGACAAAAAATATTGATAAATAAATATCTTACCTTTTAACGCAACTCATATTCTTATTTATCCCAAAAACGTTTAGAAAAGTAATCCCATTTTCATTTGCTGAAAATAAATTTTTAATAATTAATTATTTGGTTGTTTACTTAATATGTATGTTAATTTTGCTAAAAATTATTCTACATCTCGGTACCAGCGAGTAATAATTTTACATACATAGTTTCAAAATTAAAAAATATAATAGCTTAGTGTGACCACATAAATTCGCCCGCAGTCGGTTATTATGTAGATAAGGGCATTTGTTATTAAAGGCATTTGCGAGAATCAAGTTCCTAAGTGGAAAAACTTTTTCAAAATAATAAAAAAATATTCACTAATTTTTGCATATTCTAATTTGAAGCTAGATGGCGCGTCACGATAGTTAAATTTTTTCTCACTAGAAATAGGTACATACAGTGACGAGCAAAAGTGGTCAAATGTTTTGCCTTTTTTGAAAAAGTTGTTTAAAACTTAGTGTTCTTTACATAAATTAAATCCTTTTTATTTTATTATTTTTCTATATTATGCCACCATTCATTTTCCTGATTAAAATTTAAAAAAATGCATCATTGTCCAAAAATGGAGAGTATCATATTGGTATTTGGACTTGACTAATTCTGCTCGTTTTGGAAAGAGGCTTTTGTTTTAATATATTGAGTGTACTAGAATTATTTTTAACCACTTTTAACAATGCCGCGAGATAGGATCTATCAATCTGTGAAGAAATAATTTTAAAATTCGGTCGTATTTTTAATGGAAAGCTCAAAGCTCATCACTATTAGGCTTGCGTTCTTTTACTGCCCTTACAATTTCTTCAAAACTTTCAAAAGATTTTCAGCCAAAATGGGTCAGGGCCTTGTGCTGACTACGCAACTGTCTTAAATTTCTGATTTCCGAAGCAATATTTGACAATTTTAAAGGTTTTCGTGGGGTCTTCATGTAGTTGAAAAATTATATCACACGACACGGAGTCTTCTTTTGCCAAAAAACTTGTTAAATTGTACCGTTTTATATCAAGATAGATTCTCCTCCTCATCATATCTTCAAATTTTATCAAAGGTCGGGAACTCCCCCCAAAAACTCAAACAGAACATCACCAAACCTTTTTTTTAAGTCAAAAATCGTTAGGTTAGATGAATTTTTACTAAAACTTTTACTAAAACTTTAACTATAACCACAAAAAAGAATCAATAACCAATGGGAAAAGTAGATTGGATTGACGAGAACTCAGAAGAAATAGAATGCAAATCTAGTTACTATCCAAAACTGGAAAAAACATTTCAGCAGTATCAAGTTTATAGAACGGACATAAATTATTATGGACTCAAGAATATTTTCCGGTGTTATCTTGTGGATTGCTAGCTAATTTTGAAAAAATAATGAACAAGCGAACCTATCCTGATATAAAACGAAACAATTTACCAAGTTTTTTGGCAAAAGAAAACTCCGTGTTGTCTGATATAATTTTTCAACTAGATGAAGACCCCAGCAAAACCTTTAAAATTGTCAAATATTGCTTCAGCAATAAAAAGTTTTAGACAGTTTCGTAGTCAGCATAAGACCCTGACATAATCTGGGTGAAAATCTGTTGAAATTTTTGAAGAAATTGTAAGCGCAGTAAAAAAAACACAAGTCTAAAAGCGATGAGCTTTGAGCTTTCCATTAAGCTGAAATACGAATTTTAAAATTATTTCTTCACAGATTGATAGATCCTATCTCGCGGCATTGTTAAAAGTGGTTAAAAGTGGTAAAAATTAATTCTAGTACACTCAATATATTGAAACAAAAGCCTTTTTCAGAAACGAGCAGAATTGGTCAAGTCCAAATACCAATATGATACTCTCCATTTTTGAACAATGAAGCATTTTTTAAAATTTTAATCAGGAAAACAAATGCTGGCATAATATAGAAAAATAATAACATAAAAACGATTTAATTCATGTAAAGAACACTAAGTTTTAAACAACTTTCTCAAAAAAGGCAAAACATTTGACCACTTTTGCTCGTCACTGTATGTGTTGACTTATGAGGTAGTTTTTTTTATATTGCTTTAAAGCAAGTCTTTTTTGGGTTTATTAAACCTAGCATATTTTACTAAAACAAGCATTTGTGTAGCATAAAAAATAAAATAAAAACCAAAAAAGACATGCATGTCCTGACTAAACTAAAAATGGTTTATATTTTTTTGAAAGGGGTGTTTAATATAGAAAAGAACCTCATCAAAAAATTTGTACATTAAGGCAATATCTAAAAATGGCCTCATAAGTCAACATTTACATCCCTATTTCAAATGAGAAAAACTTTAACCTTCTTGGGGCGCCATCAAACGTCAAAATAAAAATCTGAAAAAATTAGGGGATTTTTCTTTTATTATTTAGAAACAGTTTTTCTACTTAGGAACTTGATTCAAAAATAACGAATGCCCTAGTGTCCAGGTACCCAGAAAAGAGTGATTTTGTTTATCTTGCCAAGTTGGGTAAGTTTTCCTAAACACTCCAATACTAGCTTAGAGTTGTTTCGTAGGATTTAACTGCTTTAAGGGCAGCTATCAGACATAATGTCAAATGCTTTTGTTCCGGTGATTTAATTCGAGGTTTATTTCTGCGGATTTTACAATTGCATTTACGTCAGCCTTAGATACTTGCGAATTGACCCATTGGGACGGAGAGTTTGGTACTAGGCCCAAAAAAGCCTGCACCTGTACTGTTCTTCACGCATCCGAATACCATTTGATGGTATTAGATTTTAATGAGTAGTTGACAGGCGTATTTTTGGTTTCATCGATCAATCTCACGAGTGATGGATACTCCTTTCCTTACAAGAGCTTTGTTTACAGCGACATGTGAGGTGTTATCAAAATTCGCCCTTTATGTCTAGAAAGGCGCTAAGTTCTGTTTCTTTTGCACCTAAAGTTCTTTGTATGGAATTAGTTAGTTCTAATATGGCAGTTTTAGTAGATTTTCTTACCTTTGACATGGTCAAGTGGCTAATTTATTAAAACTTCTGATCTATTGAAGTTATCTATTACTTTCTTCAAGGTCTTAAGCAGAAATGGCTTAAAATAAGTAGAATGATTATATTATTTTTGTATGCCAAAAATTGTGAAATGATACAGATATCAGCTTTGCAGTAGGTATAAAAGCTGTTTATTTTCGGAACCCTCTCAATTTCATAAAACCTTTTAAGCTCCAATCGTATTGACTTGTTTATATTTTTTGAATTCTGGTTGTTTTATTATTTGTACAAAAAAAAGTGAATAGGTACCTACCTATTGATTAAATTACCTATTTCCTTTCTAATTTTTTTAATTTTATATTTTTCTATTTCTTAATCGTTTTTTATTCCATTTGGATTAAAAAAATCAACAATCAAAACATCTATTTTGCACCTGTACAATTAGTTTTATAAACATGTGTGGGACAAATACCTACCTAGTAAAAAGAGGTTTGCTAGCCCGGTCGATTAAAAGGTATAGACAGAACCTACCTACATAATATCAACACTCTATTGTTGACAAACATGTTTAAGATCTTCGAAATAAAATCTACATAATATTTAAATTTCTCGTCTACAATTATTATTAGTTTAACCCAAAAAAATACTATGACGTCACTTAGTCTAATGCAATAAACATTTTTATAATGTAGGTATAAAGGTACACCTACTACAATCGTATGAGTAAAAGTCGCAAGTTCTCTTATCACATGGAACAATATTTTAAATTATCTGATGTAAATAATAAAATACACCTATATTACACATTTAGCAATTCAAATATTATAATAATTCATTCAATGCGTTGGAATACACCAATATGAGATATGACAATACATTTTCGTACCTACTCCAGTAGACTTTGAATTCAGTCAAGTTCAATTATATGGAAACATTAATAATAGATTAACTTAATTTAAAAAAAAAATCCCAATGACACGACACGACACTCATCATACACTTGACTAAATATAGATTCTATGCAAAGGAACAGTCATTCTTTTGCTGAAAAAATCCAAATTTTCCATTAAAAGAACAGGTAATTGTTCGATTAATGTTTCAAATAAGAATCAAACGCCCACCCGCATAAATTTAACATTTTTCTTTAACTAACAAACAATGTTCTTAATTTAAATTAAATGAAGAAAAAAAAAACTTACTTAAACATTTTTTTTCATTCAATTTTTTTTTATCAAATAATCAATGACCCCTGTTTCAAAAGATTATCAAATTGTCTCGATTACATCGATTTGAATAAAAAAAAAATCAACTGGCTCGAACTTAATTCAATTTGTATTTTTATAAATATTTACACAAATAAACTACTGGCACTGGGTCAACTAGAAAAATGCTAAATGCCCAACTTGGAAAAAAATGACACTACACTGCTCAAGTTGCATTTTTTTGTGTAGCAGCAGCAGTAGGAAAAAAAAAAATAGATAAACACCGTTCTTGACATGCGGTGCAGTTTTTTAAACAACCACTTTTTTTTCTAACATTTCGTTAAGTCACTAATTAATATTAAAATCAACATGTTTTTGTTAGATTTGTATGTATTTATTTATTGATTAATTTAAATAAATGAATTTAATTTTACTTACCAATTAAAGTTAATTTCAATTAAATTAATAACCTACAATAGTTTTTTTTAGGTAACTTCAATCACAACAATCACAGAGCACAGCAGACCACAACAGTTCACAGTAATCACAAAAATACATATCGAAAAATATTTCAAGAGTTTTTGTCGTCAAGTTTGCGTTGTTTAAAAGGCGTGTTCATGTTTGGTAGTGATGAGGGAAGTTGTGAGAAAAATTTAAGGCTCTGTAAGCAATACAACCCGACAAAAACGGTAGTGAAAGTATATTAAAATTATACAAAAACATGTTCAAACATATTTGTGATAGGGTTCCCTCTTGAGTATTTAAAAAAATAATACAGAAAGCTTAATTCTTGAGTTTAAAATGTTTAAATCTCACTCAACAGTTGATTATTTTCAAAAGGCTCTTCCAAACCAACAACGACGGACGATAAAAACGATACCGACTGTTTCGTCATGGGATTGGTTTGAAGAGCCTCCAAAACCAATACCCCACATATCACCAACGAAGACCGGTGGCAAAAAAAAAAACCACCGGCATAGCTTTCATATGAAAAATATTGACACGTAAACATTGACATTCAGATGTGGAGTTTTTTGAATACAAAAAAAAACGGTCATCATTTTTTGGAATCAAAAAGGTATCAAAAGGTTCAAAGTGGTATTTTTTTTATATAACTTTCCTTTTTTGTAGATCTCCAACTCCTTATAATTTATCAGATATCATACTCTTGTCCATTACAAATTCTCATTTCATTTTTCAGCTCATCTTTATTTTTTCTCTTTTGTGTCCTTCCCTTTTTTGGGCTTTTTGACATCTAGGTAAAAATCCGAAAACAACTATTTTGAGACCCATTCACAGTGAATTTGGGTGTGTTCATTGTTTATAGAAATGTTGAGTTCATTTCCTATCTCATTGAGATGGGTAAATCAGAATTTCATTTTATATTTGTATGGGAAACCATCTAGTTTCAGAACTCTTTTTGCAAATTATCTCGAAATCATCTTATTTGCAAAACTCGAAACAGTCTATTATTTTTGCCCTAGTCAAAACTTCAAAGTCAACCAAAGTATCGATAGTAAAATATTATCGATAAAATAGTGAAATACTATCGATTGACCATTACAATCATGCCATCACTAGCTATTCCTAGTTTTCATGTGTCATGTACTTGGATGTTTTTATTTGTTCTTGTACTTGATTAGCGTTTAGAAGTTGTTCTTTGTTGTATTGTTATTTTGATAAGGACTATAATTTAATTTTAAAATAATTTTGTGAATTTTTTCACAATGAAACGGATATGTATTTTTTTAACACTGTTCTTTATAGTGAATGGTGAAATAGATAAAGTTTTCCATTATCAACCGGAGCAGGTGCATTTGTCCTTTGGAGGTATTAAAAATTTTTTGTTGTGAAATTATACTTATCCTTAAGAATAAATTTATCATTAATATCTAGTAAATACAATAATATACAATTAAAAAACAATTAAAATAAGTATTACATTTATCTATTGCGTATTTATTCCATTTGTTTTGATGCAATTGATACATATATCGTAGGCACCTAAAAACTTACGAACAAATAAAACCTAATGAATAATCAACAGTGATTATTTAATTAGTTTATATAAGTCTTTTGTTTCATTGTTATCTTATACGAATTTCTATTTTCAATTTGTCAACAACAAAAACAAAAAATATTTTATATAAAATGAGATTAATAACTACTTCTTGTGCGCTTGTTGTCTTTGAACAACAATTTGTTTTTTTTTTTTTTACTAATCTAATCAGTTTGTGGTCAGGAGTAAAAGATATTTCACTGGAACCAAAGAACCAAGAATCCTTATGAGTTCTAAAATCTACGATTTATGTCCAATTTATTTGAAAAGCTCATAGGTACTAACTTTCAACCGTATGCTAAACACATAACCATGGGCTTGATCTCATCTTCAAATCACAGTATTTCAAAATAAATTGAGCATAAGGCGGCTAAAACCAATTAAAAGAGTCTGATGATCGCGTAAGTCTCCTAGAAACTGCTTTAACTCATAGCAAAAAACACACAAATTTTATTATTTTTTTTTTTTAATCAAACTTTGAATACAATCAAAATAAAATGCACGACTGGGTCGCACGTACTTGCTCTTGTAGTTCACAGTATCTTTATCTTAAATGTCTATGGGAAATTTAATAGCGTTTTCGTTTGGGAATTCTTAGAAGCATCCGGGACTGTCCGATCCGGAATGCCAAACGATCAGAGTTGGATACTTTTTTTGATTCTGAAGTTTGGGTTTCTTTGTATTTGTGAAACATCAAATGCGAACGTCTGATGAAAGTTTTGTTTTGTTTATTTTTTTTATTATCATTAAGTTATCTATTTTTGTTTTGTTTTCTTCACATTATTTTAATATAGTTTAAAGTTTGTGCATAGTTAAAAATCTTAAAAATTGAGAAATGAACAACAAAGAATGACATTTCATTACTTTGACGTCTTAAGTGTGAACATGTGTGCGTGATTCTGGTTTTGATTCTGCCTCAAAATTCGGAATCGATTTTCTCTTCTTTTCAGAATTAGAACTGTCATTGAGTGCCAAACGATCAGTTTCAGAATCGTTCGGGAGAATTCCGGACAGTCCCGGACGACCAAACGAAAACGCTTTAAGATTTTATTTAGTGTCGAGAAAAAAAAGTAAAAAAAAAAAAAATCGAAAGTTTAAAAATTAAATAAATTTTTTTTTTCAAAAATGTTTTTAAAAATATTTTTTTTTTACATTTTATACTTCAAAATGATGTCTGTAAATTTTTAATAAAATTGAATTATGCTTTAATGAAATATATGAACTTAAAAAACATGTCAATTTTTGAAAAACGGCAACGCCATATTTCCGTTCTCCGCATTTTTTGAGAAAAAATAAAAACGCAGTTTTGTTAGAATCATTAAGTCTATTACTTATACCAAATTTAATCAAAATTGTTAGAGCCGTTTTCGAGAAAGTTGCAATACCTCGAAAACGTTATATGGGAGATATACGTTAAAAAGGAGATATTAAAAAAATAAAAAAACGGTCCTAGGGAATAACCTAAAAAGCATCTGTACCAAGTTTCAAGCAAATCCATCCATCCGTTTAGGCCCCAGCTCGATGTACAGATGGACGCACAGACGCACACACGCACAGACCGACGGACGGCATGACGAAAACCACTTTTTTGATCTTCTCCATCATCGTAATGTTGGTTTTGATTAAAACCTCAAATTTTTTTTTCTACACGAAACCAATACTTGCCCTATAGAGCAAGTAAAAAGACAACAGCCGATGTAATGTTATTGTTGTTGAATACTTATTTTATAAAAATTGAGAACGTTGGACTTCTTAAAATAATTATATAGATTTCAAATAATCATATCATTATTATATTATTAAATGCTTTGGGGTCTGATCACACGAAACAAGTTCTTCCTAGGCTTGCAGGTATAATATCGAAGAACTTGTCTCGTGTGAGGAAGTCCATAAATGTTAACTTATCTTGGTTAAATAAAACAGACTCAAAAAATATTCACTGACTATAGAAGATGAAAATGACGAGAGCACAAAAGTAAGTGTTAGAAGGGATTTGCACCAAGAACCAATAAATTTTAATGTCTCTCCCCCACATTCAATTTAAGACCAAAATTGTCCATTGTTGCTTACTCATCATCAGTTAAAAATTCATCTGACACGCCAAAGCGATTAATATGCCGTTATATTGAATTTAAAAAAAAACATTTATTTTTACGATCTGGTCAGAACAGTATCACTCGTTTCATCAAAGCTCAGAAAGTTTTCAACTTTAGAAGCAAATTACGTGTACGGATCCCTATTGTATTAGAATACACTGTTTTTGGCTGACATACTAGTCAGCCGTTTTTCGGACAACCACTTATACCTAAGGGGCCAGTTAATGCAATCAGTAAAACGGATCAAGAACATTTTTTAAATCAATAATCAACGGTATTTAATGCGATTAAATCGATTAGTGTTGGATCTGTGGTTGAAATCGCACCAATTATTTATCGACTTTAAGCATTTTTTTAACTGCCTTCTAACTGGTTTCTAAAATTTGATTCTTTGTTTGACTTACTTTTATTTATATTATTAATTAATTACAAAAAAAATTAATACCCGTTTGAATTTCCCCAAAAGATTTATTCCCTATGATTTGTTTACCCTAATTTTATTTTTGGGTTCTCTTATTTTCTAGAAACTACTGATGAAATTGTAGTCACTTGGTCCACACGTGATGATGCTGGTCCATCTCTTGTCGAATATGGTATTCATGGTTTAGCCCTTACGGCAGAAGGCACATCACAACAATTTATAGATGGCGGTGATAAGCATAGATCTCAATTTATTCATAGGGTAAATTAAATCAAATCATAAATTACATACATATTTCAATAGCAATATTATATGCTCTTAGGTTAAATTAAAAAATTTACAACCAAACTCTACCTACGTATATCATTGCGGAGGTCATCTCGGTTGGTCATCTCAGTTTTCATTCCGTACCGTCCCATCTGGGGCCGATTATTCGCCCACCGTTGCAATTTACGGCGACATGGGTAACGAAAATGCTCAATCTTTAAGTCGAATTCAGCAGGAAACACAACGTGGTATGTACGATGCCATTGTACACGTTGGTGATTTTGCTTATGATATGAACAGTGAAAATGCTAGAATTGGGGATGAATTTATGAAACAAATTGAACCAGTTGCTGCATACTTACCATACATGGTTTGTCCAGGGAACCACGAAGAAAAGTTGTAAGTTCCTAAATTTTGACTTGTTTTTGTCAATTTGTTGAGTCAATTTTTCCTTGTTTTTATTTTAAGTAACTTCTCGAACTACCGGGCACGATTCAGTATGCCAGGAAACACAGATAATATAATGTACAGTTTTAATTTGGGCCCTGTACATTTTATTGGCTTTTCAACTGAAGTTTACTATTTTCTTAATTATGGACTTAAAAGTCTTGTATTCCAATACGAATGGTTGGAAAAAGATCTACAAGAAGCCAATAAGCCAGAAAATCGAGCTCTCCGTCCTTGGATCATAACTTTTGGACATCGACCAATGTATTGTAGCAATGAAAATGACAACGATTGTACGCATTCTGAAACATTGGTTCGCGTTGGTTGGCCGTTTGTGCATTTGTTTGGCTTAGAAGATCTATTCTACAAGTATGGCGTAGATGTTGAGCTTTGGGCTCATGAACATTCATATGAACGATTGTGGCCAATTTATGATTATAAAGTCTTCAATGGGTCAACGACGGAACCATACAGAAATCCTGGAGCACCTGTTCATATAGTAACTGGTTCTGCAGGTTGTAAAGAAGGTCGTGAACCTTTTGTATCTAAAATTCCAGAATGGAGTGCTTTTCATAGTCAGGTAGGAATCAACACATTAACTGATTATATTATTGATTGTTTTGTATACGATATGTATTAATGTATTCTAGGATTATGGATACACTCGCATGAAAGCACACAACGGAACGCATTTGTATTTTGAACAAGTCTCTGACGACAAAAATGGGGAAATTATTGATTCATTTTGGATTATCAAAGACAAACATGAAAGTTATAAGCACTAACATTTTGTGAAATATTTATTTTATTTTCAATCACGTATTTATAGAGGCATTTAAACCAAATATCAATCTCACATTCCAATTGTTATCTGAAAAAATAATTGTAATGCTTAACAAAGAGCACAAGTAAGATACTTAAACAAATTTTGCAACAGTTTTCTTTTACACAAATTAAATAAATAAAGGTTAAAAGCAATAAATTTTGTTAAAACAAATTAAATATATAAATGTTTATTTTATGTATGTATCTTTGTTTATTCGTACAAATTTGTTTTTTTATTTCTTTGATATACAAAAAAAAAACATTTTTCCCTTTAATTTTGTAACTCAGTCGTCGGTCGGTGAAGTATCTATAGCTCAACACATTTCAAGACAGCTTCAACAGAATCTGACCATAAACGATTAGTGGGTTATCTCATAACTTTTAGCCTAAAAAAAGTAAGAAATAAATAATAAAAAGAAGCAAACTACTCTGGAAGTGGTACGCGAGAACTAAGGATAAAAACTTTCTTTTTTGAAATGAGAATTTTGTTAATTTTAACTTAGCTTTTAAGAAATAAGACATAATTGTTAAAATAGTTCGCTTAGGCCCCATCTTGGTTCAGTAATGATTTTGCGTAAATTCTAACACAAAAGTGTCCCATTTCTCAATTACGCAAAAAACTTTTGAAAAGGAGTATAAAGCTTACCACAAAAACGTCTTGGATAGTAATGTAAAACCTTTGACCAATACCCGTTACAATTAAAAAAAAAGGATTCTTCACAAATAGCACAGCTTTTTTAAACAATTTAATTTTTTTCCGGCTATTTTTGTTTCAAATTTTCATACCTTCACAGATTTGACAAACGAAATTGTTGTAACATGGTCAACTCGCGATGATTCAAAAGAGTCAATTGTTGAATATGGTGAAACAGCTTTTGAAAAATTATCAAAATCAAAACCTATCAAGTTTGTAGATGGTGGAAAAGAAAAAAGCACTCAATACATTCATGAAGTAAGAACCAACAATTACAATAAAAAATTCAACTTTTTAACTTCGAAAATTTCACCACCTTCTCTAGGTGACCTTAAGTAATCTCAAACCTTCTACACATTATATTTATCATTGTGGAAGTTCACTTGGCTGGTCGGCTGAATTTTGGTTTGTAACTCAACCCAACGGCACAGAATGGTCACCACGCTTAGCAATTTTCGGTGACATGGGAAATGAAAATGCACAATCATTAGCCAGATTGCAACAAGACACTCAGCGTGGATTGTATGATGCTATCATTCATGTTGGAGACTTTGCTTATGACATGGACTCCGAAAACGCTAGAGTTGGTGATGAATTTATGAATCAAATACAATCAGTAGCTGCATACTTGCCATATATGGTTTGTGCTGGCAATCATGAAGAAAGATAGTAAGTTGATATATTAAACTTTCATTAGATGTTATAACATTAATTCTATTTCTGTGTAGCAACTTCTCCAACTATCGATCACGCTTTAGTATGCCAGGCGGAACTGATAATCTAATGTATAGCTTTAACATAGGTCCAGTCCATTTTATTGGGTTTTCCACTGAATTATATTATTATTTAAATTATGGTATTAAACCTTTAGTAAATCAATACGATTGGTTGGAAAAAGATTTACAAATCGCCAATCAGCCTGAAAACAGAGCTCTTCGCCCATGGATTGTTACTTTTGGACATCGCCCAATGTACTGTAGTAATGACAATGGAGATGATTGCTCTAAGCACAATACAGTTATTAGAAAAGGCCTACCCTTATTGGGATTCTTTGGTCTGGAAGACTTGTTTTACAAATTTGGTGTAGATGTTATGCTTTGGGCTCACGAGCATTCGTACGAACGTTTATGGCCAATTTATGATTATAAAATGTTCAATGGTTCACATGAGGAACCATACAAAAATCCTGGATCACCTGTGCATTTAGTGACTGGCTCAGCCGGCTGCAAAGAGGGAAGAGAACCTTTTGATAAAATTATTCCAGAATGGAGTGCTTTTCATAGTCGGGTAGTTTTAAAAAATTATTATAATTTTCGTTTTATTCTGATTCATTAAGTTTTACTATTTTTTAGGATTATGGTTATACTAAAATGACGGCTCACAATACAACTCATTTATATTTTGAGCAAGTTTCTGATGACAAAAATGGAGAAATTATTGATTCATTTTGGATTATAAAAGAGAAGCATGGGTCCTATTTGTGATAACAAAATATTTTATATATGATTTTTATGTGAAGAGTAATGTATTATATACTTTTCTTATACATTATGCAGATTAAAAGAAAAACTTTATTACTTATATTAAACAACATTTTCTGTTTTTAAATACCTGATACCTTTTTTTTTTTGTAAGATGTTAAACCATTTTTAATTCCTTTCCAGGAATTAAAAAAAAAAGGTTTTAACTTCCAAATGAACTATACCATTTGATTTTTTGTTAGCAAAAATGTTTTTGAAAAAAAAGAAGCAATAAAAATAGAAATTTTCTATGGCTAGGCATAATGATACAAAATAGGGCTTCAGTAGAAAAACTCAAAAGGCTCAGTTCTTTAGGAACTTTAATCAATTTAGGAATCTGTTTCACCCGTAAAGAGATTAGAGCCGTTTCGCTTCTTTAAAGGCGACTTAATAATTTAAGACATAACCCTTTTTGGGACAGATTACTTAAAAGTAAATGTAGATTTAATGTTCAACTTTATTTATAGGGCAAGAGGATCTCCCTTAAAACACTACACTTCAAAAATTTTCGAAGCACTGCAATTTTATCTAAAACGGTTTTAAAGATTCTGATTAATCTTTACTCCAGTTTTAGTTTTTCTTTAAAAGCCCAAATTGCCAGAAACAGACAAATCCCTTTTTTAAAGAAAATGAATTTCTGACAATGCTGCTTTTCAAACTAAAGGTCGAGTAACTTAGGATGTTCATTTAGCCTCTACAAAAGTAACATGAGACAACGTTTAATGTATAAGGTTAATGGACTTAAACGAAATCCAATTGCAATTTCTATTTCAGACAATGTCGGAGAAATTGTTGTGACATGGTCAACACGTGATGATACTCAAAGCTCTTTAGTTAAATTGAAAAAATGGGACTCAGAATCAGATGAATTTACTGAACATGTTGGAGAATCGAAACTTTTCATAGATGGAGGACACAAACAAAGATCTCAATACATTCATAAGGTAATGAAATATATAATATAATAGTTTAAATTAAAAAAAAAAAACCAACAAATACAATTTTCACCATACCGGTATTTTTAAAAACAACAGTTAAAACAAAGTTTTAATTCTAGGTTAAACTATCAGGATTAGAGTCACTAACCAAATATGCCTACACCTGTGGATCAACGTTAGGTTGGAGTGCTATTTTCTGGTTTACTCCACCTTCAAAAAAAGCCGATTGGTCACCTAGATTGGCTATTTTCGGTGACTTGGGTAACGAAAATGCTCAATCATTGAGTCGTTTACAAGCCGACACCCAAGAAGGAATGTATGATGCAGTGATTCATGTTGGAGACTTTGCCTACGACATGGACTCTCAAAATGCCAACGTTGGTGATGAATTTATGCGTCAAATAGAATCCGTTGCTGCATACCTGCCTTATATGGTCTGCCCAGGGAATCATGAAGAAAAATAGTTTGTCAATCAAGAATGTTTTCTTAACTATTTTGTTAAATTATTTTAAATTTTCAGCAATTTTTCCAACTACAAAACACGCTTCAATATGCCAGGTGACTCAGATAGCATGTGGTACAGTTTCAATCTTGGCCCAGTTCACTTTATTTCCTACTCAACCGAAGTATATTACTTCTTGAATTATGGCATTAAAAGTTTAGTAAAGCAGTTCGAATGGTTGGAAAATGATTTGAAAGAAGCAACTAAACCAGAGAATCGAGCTGTAAGGCCATGGATCATAACATACGGACACCGTCCCATGTATTGTAGTGACAACAAAGAATATGATTGTAATGAAAATCTAGAAACCTATATTCGAAAAGGACTTCCTTGGTTGCAATGGTTTGGGTTGGAGGATCTTTTTTACAACTATGGCGTAGACGTTGAAATCATGGCTCATGAACATTTTTATACTCGTCTTTGGCCAATTTATGATTTCAAAGTATACAATGGCACAAAAGAGGCACCGTATACAAATCCAAAAGCACCAGTACAAATCATAACTGGTTCGGCTGGTTGTAGAGAGAAGCGTGAACCATTCTCTCATGATCTACCAGAATGGAATGCTTTTCACAGTAATGTATGTGTTTACATAAATGTGTTATTTGTTCGATTTTTAATTGTTTTCTTCCATTTTACTTTAGGATTATGGTTATACAAGAATGAAGGCATACAACGGCACCCATTTATATTTTGAACAAGTGTCTGATGATAAAAATGGTGAAATAATTGATTCGATTTGGATAATCAAAGAGAAACATGACAAATATACCAAAAATTAATTTGTTAAAAATAGTAAAAAATAAATCGTTTAAATAAATGCAATTTGTTTTTTTTTTTTTTGCAGGTGAGCATGGCACAGAGCCAGACATCGTGGGTTCGAGCCCAACGGTCGGCTCAGAATTTTTTCAAAAATCGCCAGCTTAACTGAAGCGATAACATGAGACAATTGTCAACGATGTCTCCCATCTGTGCCACGTAGTTATGTGTTGTATGTGTTTCTGTTGTTCTTTCTTTCTTTGTTGTATTAATGTCTTGTGCTGTATCAGCCAAATGGACTCAGTTTCCGAAGCTGCAGTATGTCTAGTCTAGAAGATTTATCTTCAGATTAAATTAAATATGTAAATGTATGAATTTTTTTATGGCCTTATTATGACTTGCGAATCGCTAGAAAAAATTGGAGAATTAAAGTTATTGAGCGTCTGAACAAAAATGTTTCCGATTTCGTACGAATCTGAGAGTTCTTGGTTCTTATTGCGATTTCCAAAAATTCCAAAACTGGCGTTTACGCCAAACAATTCTCGAGCGACGATTTGTCAATTACGAACTTGAATTGAGTCAATAGCTAAATTGACTTGCTGAAGTCACTTTATTGCATTCTATATAATCTTAATTTCCGGTCTGATTGATAACAATAAGAGTGAAGTCGATTACAACAAATCTTAGAAGTCAAATTCTTTATAACAAAACAGTTAAAAATTAAGAATAAAATGGTTTAAAAAACAGTCTTTTCAATATTTATTTGTATGTATTTACTTAAAAAATAAAGTAGTTACAAACTAAAACAAAAGTTTCTAGCAAAAAATAACTTTTTTTAGATTTCAATTCTTCTTCAGTTATTTTCACTTTCGCTCTTTTGCTTCTTCTTCTTCTTCTTTTTGGGTTTGGATACTGTTGTCTCTTCTTCTCCTTCATCCATTGGTTCTTCTTTTTTAACCGAAACATCAGCTTCGGCTTCTGAATGTTTCCTTTTCTTAACACCCAGTGTACTATCATCTTCTGTACGATAAGTAAGCACCTCACTTTAAATAAGAAAAAATATAAAAAAATATAAAATTATTTAACATCATAAAATATTTCTTAATTAATTTACCTTTTAACTTGGTATTTTTCAAATTTAGCCTTTGCTTTACCAGTTCCTGATAATTTACGTAAATTGCCTTCTTCCAAAAGCCTCAAACGAGCTTCTAACTTAACTTTGTGTGCAACACCAGTTTCAAACGTGGCCTCTTCGCCAAACGCATCAACTCTGGTTGCTAGCGAAGCCTTTGCAGCCAAGGATCTTGACATTTTACCTTTGTTTTTCAAACTGGCTTGTCCAACTAACTGAGCATGGAAGATCAAACCATATTTTGGAGTGTCTTTTTTAGTTTTAAGAGCTCTGAAAAGTGCCTTTTCTGCTCCCAAAATTTGAAGTGTAGATGAGGGATGCTTAGCTAAGTTGATTAAGGAACCAGCATGTGCAATAAGCCTTGCTCCAACAGTCTCACCAACAAGAACTGTTAGATTGGGTGCCATTGCCATCATACGTGTTTTCAAATAGTCATACAAATGTGTTCTGTAGGAATCGATGGAAATGATTTCGTCGCAAAGTGCTTGAATATTCATTATATCCTCTTCAGAGATTTCAGTTCCTATAAGAGTTAAATTAAAAAATATATATAAGTTATTGTTAAACAGAAATTACTAAAAATTCTCATTACCCATTGAAATTTCAGCAGCTTCTTTCACACTTGCTTCAATATCTTCAGGAAGGATATCAGATAAATCCATTTTGGACATATTCTCCCTAGTTCCAACAAGTTTAATTGTTTTCACAAAAGACACATTGTCGGTGATAATCTTTCCAAGTTCAGGGAAATGCCAACCATACCTTCAAAAAGAATTTACAACTTTTCATCAAAAATTAGGAAAACACAGTGTCAATGATAAAATTTTAAATCTTTCATCAGACAGCCAAGGTTATCATCAAAACTCTTAAAAGAGTTCAGTTTTTTGCGAAACCTTTTCAATATCATCATTTGAAAGATCCAGTTTTTAAAATCTTGTACAGAAAAGAAGACTATTAATTCTTAAATTTTAAGTAAAATAACTTACCATTCTCTTGCTCTCATAATATAATTGTTCAACTCTTTGTCTAAATCATCCAGCAGACATTGAGCTTGAACAATCATTGTGTCAATTTTGTCAGGAGAGAATTTTAGCTTGTATCTTGAAAGTGAATGAGCCAGACCCAAGGCCATAGCGGTCATTTCTTTTTTAGGCAAACCACTCAAAAGACTATCGGATTGGGTTCTGATGCAACGCATGAGCTCCTGAACACCAGTATTGTATACACATTGCACAGCAAACTTGTCTTTAATAGCACTTCCAAGTTTTGCATCAGCAACCATAAGAGATTGTTGAACATCTTCACCAAACAACTTTTTAAGAGTCTTCTTTAAAGGCTTGGCAATTTTTCCTTCTACAGCAGCTGTTGCTGCAGCCAAGGCTTCGGTGGTGTCATTAAATTTTTCAAAATGTTTAAGTTTTAACCTTTAAAGAAAACAAATAAAAAACTAATATTATAAAACGTACATTCATGAATATGTATGTAAGTAAACTATATACAAATTGTGTTTAATCAGACAGCCAAGGTTATAATCAAAACTTTTTATAAAAGTTAATAAATTTTGCGAAACCTTTTAATATCATCATGTAAAACACAATACAGAAAGAAAATTTCAATTCATCAATTAAACCAGATGGCAATTCCTTTTCAACTTAAAACTTTAAAATACATATGTATCATTTTTTAAAACTTTAGACTTTTTTAAATTTAATTTTCAGTTGATATTTGTTAAAATATTTGCCAACACTCCCACAGTTAAAACAGTTACTAATCACTTGAACACAGAAATGTTTCTGTTCGTTAGCATGTCCCTAATCAAAGCATTCAGTTATTTAAAATGGTAAGGTGCTTAACATCGCACCACCTTAATACTTCTAAGGTGGGTAGAGCATATTTAAGTAAAACGTGAAAAACACAATCGAGTGTGATTCTCACATAACTGACCACTTATTAGGCTTTTATAGTTAGTGGTTTGTTGACCGATTTTTATACTGAAAAATGAGTCGTTGTGTAATACAAACATGATGACTTCAAAAATCAATATTTTTCATTCAAGGCATTTTTATCAAAACACCTTTTTTTGAAGTATGGAATCAAATAGTCAAATTCAATCATTATCCCGAAACAGTCAAAGCGTATTTCAGAAGTAGTCTTTTTGTCCACATTTTTTGTAGATACCAAACACCATAAATATAGATTCATATTTAGAATTTTGGGTACTGCCATGGTTTTTGGAGGACTTGCTTGTGTTTCAATCAAGTTCACTCAGAGTTGGTAATAAAATAAATTTAAAGTCAATAAACTTAAGAAACAATTTTTATGTATTGGATGCAAGACAATTTTAACAACTTGGAGCATAAAAGATATCATAGTATTTAATAAGTTAATCCACGGTTAACTCATCATCAAGTTAAGTTAACTTGAGTTTAAATGTAATTTTAAACAACTATAGTAAGTGCTAGTGCTTCATCTACAATATCATTATACAATTTTAAAAATCTATTCAAATTATAAAAAAATGTAAGAAATTCAAAATCATTTACATAAAACTTAATATGTAAACGAGTGAAGTATTTATTTAATTTATTATACGAAATTCTAAAAATGTTAAAACCATTCTAAAGATTTTAACATAGAACAATTTCGATGAAATAAACACAAAAATAAGCACTACAAAGTACGGCTTCAACAAATTATATAAACTACTTATGGGCACAACTGTAGCTACAAAAATTATGTACATACATAATTTTAGTTAAAAATATTTTTTCTTTCTTATGAACCGCTTGAAATATATGATAAACACATACATTTCCTTCATGCGATTGTTAGGGTGCAATAGTACAAAGTTTCCAAAATATACATGGAACTACTAGGAACTAGGCCATCTTATAATGTATAAATACATAATTTAAATTATTAAAATTAGTGTCAAAATTTGGAATTGACAATTACAGTGGCCAACAAGAACCAGGAAAATAATACCTACAATTTTTTTTAAGAGAGTAAAAGAAGCAAAAGGCGCCAAATCTGTTTTATTAAACGTGTCTCTATTTAACAATGAAATTTAACTGAGATTTACTTTTCTATAACAAGTGCCACCACAGCTGAAACGAGTGCCTATCGCTTCTAATAAGAAAAAATAAAACTTTTACTACACTATAATAATCTTTGAATACCTTGTATCTATATTGTATTGATAAATGCTTCTCATCCAGAACTAAAACCATAACCTCAAAAATTTAAATGTGGTAGAATATGGTAGGTACTTGAAACCATGTATTACAATCATATTAAATTGTAAAGAATTATCTTGGAGAATGAGTTATATTCTGTCATCAAACAATTAGCAATTAGGTACCTAAACGCTCACTTTTTACTTTCATATTGTGTGAAATAAGTACTTTTTAAAGAAAGTAGGGCTTCTTGGCCCTCTAGTTTTAAGAACTTTTTAAATGATAAATTAGTCAATACGAGTAGTTACAAGGTAGGTGGTAAATTTAAACTGGTGTTCTAATGTTAAAGTAAAGCATTGAAATTCCACATAAGCACGCATTTGAAAGATAAATGATTATAAAATATAAATAACATAAGCGCGTTAGGTCAACATAGAAATTTAAGTTTCATGCTAATCGAATTTTGAATAAAATGGAGCAATGTAATACGTATATAGCAAGTAAACATCAAACTAATAATGTTCTTATAAATAAGATTATACAATATATAAATAAAATATGTAAATTGATATGATTTCTCTATTGAAAGGAAATGAAGTTTTAAGTTTGATTAAGAAGAGCCAAAGGTGGATTCATGCAGTAAAATTCATTGCTACAACTACCACGTGGTTCGAAAGAAAATGGTATTTTAAGGTATAATACAATATTGGATATTTGTATGTTACTTACAATTTATTTGCTTTCTCTGGTGTTGAAAATTCAAGATATAAGTTATCAACTTCTTTTATTTTCTTCTCATCCAGAATCTAAATAAGGACGAATTAAAAAAGAATGTTAAGTAAAATGATTTAAAAAAATTATTTTTGATATATTTACCTTAAATATAGCATAACCTGCCGGTGTTTCGTATAAAACGAACATTTTAAGGCAGGATAATAATTATTATTTATTTTATGTGAATAATTTTAATTTATAAAAATTTAATTTTTAAAAAATATACATCCGAACGATTTGGAATCCATCCGCAAAAGAAAAATGTCAAATTCAAAGAAGAACGAATGCACGTGTTTTTTTCATTCGGAACCGCTTGGAGAAGCCCTCTGTATTTGAAGTTGAGAAGCTAACACTTTAAGGTGCAAACACAAATGAAAAATGTATTCATCATTCTTATACCTCGCTTGCACTCGAATGGATTTTTTGACACTGTACTAAAGTAGAAAAATTTTAAGTGAACATTTTCAAACGCATTTTTGTATAGTTTTTCGGGCGGGAAATTTAAAACCAAATTGCGTACTCTTTCTTAAAAACTAGCAGGTCTAGCACGAAAAAACAATGTTTTTATTTTATGCTTTTGCAAAAAGTGGCCGATGTAGTTAGGGCTTAAAAAAAAACAATTTGTATACCACCTATAGGTACCAACAAATTTCGCTAGAGACAAAAAAAATATTTTCACTTTTGTACTTTTACAGAAAGTGGCCAATGTAGTTAAGGCTTTACAGACGGAAAAACTATCAAAAAATAAATTAAAAGATTATTATTATTTCACTTATTTGGCCCTATTACAATAATTGGTACTGTCACTTTTGTCACTTACGATCGGATCGCCACATAGAAAAATAAGTTTTACCTACTAAAATCGGTGGTAAAGGTGTGATTTACCACTGGAACCAAAGTTGAACCACATCTAATCCACCGAAATTCATGAACCAAGGCTGAACCACATTTGAATTACTGACCTTTCGTTGGGATTGTTGTTTTTGTAATCCCGTGAAATCTCATTCCGCTGGAAAACTTTTTTCCCCATCTTCTCATACTTTTTCAATCAACGAAGAAAATTCACCATTGGAAAAATCGTCGGAAATGAATACTGAAAAAAAGGAGGATATTTTATTGTATTCCTTGGAATAACCCAATTTTTTTGACCACGAAGGGAACAAATGGAAATGGAAGGGAAAATGGAATTTTGTGACTGGAAGTCGACATTCTCAATCTCTATACTTCGTGGTCCAATTTGACATTTCAAACAAAAAATTTATTTGGAAAATTGTCATTTCAAAAAACAGAAATAAAAACAAACAGCAATTTCTTGAATGAAATCTCCTTTTTGATTTTTTTTTTTTTTCGAATTAAAACATATAACAAATTATCTCATTTTAAATAATATGTCCTTACCACCAGCTTTATTAAAGCGCTTAGCTTCTCGAGGTCTTGTTAAAGGAGGCTCTGTTTCCGATGATTCTGGTATATAATTTAAACCGACCCCGCTTAGCTTAATTTCAAGTAACAAAATAAACAAATTTCAGGTCAAATTGAAAGCAAAGCCGAAGAAGTTCTGGAAAATGAAGAAATCATTGCCGAAGACTACGATGAAATTGACATTGAATATCCTTCACAATTCGATACATACGAACCTGAAAGAAGAATTGAAGAGAATTTCTGGATTGAACGAATGAAACTTCGCATTGGCGATGGAAATCAATCCGGGTACAAAGGATGTCCAAATAAATATAATATTTATCACAAATGTAGTCTCTTCTGTGTAACACGTTGGGGTAATGGTATTCTAGAACCCGAAAAAGGTTATTTAAAGCGAAGGGCTCGACTCAATAGAAAATACCCACTTCCAAAAGGTTGGAAAGAACTCTATGATTCTGGTTGTGGAGTTTTTTACTATTGGAATACAGGAAATAATATGGTATCTTGGTTACCACCAACTCATCCAAAAGCCACTATAACCAAAAGTGCAGCTGTCTTTAGGCGGCAATTAGAAGAAATGGTTCCACTTGAAAGTGATGATGGTGCCGATGATAAAATCGATAGCGAAGGAGGCTCAAGGTCAGCAGATCCCGACGAAACAAATGTCATGCCTTTGGATGCACCGTCATCCAAAATCGATCGTCTAAAGAGTGACTTTAGAAGTCAACATGTTCTAGGACCGAAAAAACACCGAAATCGTGATTTAGATAAAATGATTCGGCAGAAGGAAATAAAACGCTATCGCGATAAGATGTTGAGAAAAGAAAGTCACCGTGACTCACACCGCAAAGGAGATTTGCCAAAGCCAATGGGGGAATATAGCGATAAGGGAAGTACAAGTCAATAATATAATAAATTAAATAAAATAACTTGAGAAACAATAAATCGTGGTTTTGTATAACTCAAGTACAACCTTTTTGGGTCTTACCAGTGTTGCTGATTCAAAAAAAGACTTATCATGATTTTTATCATGAGATCCCAAAAAAATCATGAGATTGCTTATTCTCTATGGAGCCCTTAGAAAACTCAAAATAAATTTATAATTCACAAAAATGTTAAAATTTTAAATAAAAAAAAACATGAGGTTTCATTTTATTATATTAAGCATTAAAAAAAAAAATTTGGTAATATTTAAGAAAAAAAATAATAATAAATAAATTACATATTTAATGGCTGCGTTCCTTTGGGGGAATTTATCTACTGCTTAGTATTTGAATTTGCTTCCAACTGAAATTCCTCAATTGAAAAAGTAGTTCAAAGCAGTTTTAAGTATAAGCATTAGATAAATGTTTCCAAAAGAACGCAGTTATAAATTTCACTGAAATATTTGTCGAATGTGACTTTGAAGTCAAAAGAACTTTGATTTTTCGTGAGGTCATTGGAATGAATTAGTCTAATAACCTCGTTAAGTCTGTTTCTGATTTTTTTTTTTTTTCAGTAAAGTTAGTTTTGAAAATGTTCTTTCACTGTTGGCTGACGAATGTGGCAGTGAAAATATTTCAAAAATGATTTTAGTTAAGAATGGATTGGATATCCCAAGCTTTTATAGGATAGGCCATTTTCTGAATCTTTTAAAACTATAGTAAGAAAGTTACATGTACTGATTATAATGGGGAAATATCTATGTTTGTTTACAAATTAAGTTTTCAACAAATTTATTGTTTTTCTTATTCTTTTCTAAGGGAAATTAAAAAAAAAAAAAAATCATGAGATTACCAATGAATTCATGAGATCATGAGATGGGAGTCAAAAATCATGAGATTCGGCAACACTGGGTATAAAGTTGGTAGAATTGATAAGGAACTGATTTCCATTTTTCTTTAGAAAAAAAAAAAACTACATTGCTATAATTTCAGAACAAGCATTTAGGCCCAATTTATTCACTCTCCATTATTTTTAAAGGCTCCATTAAAAATTATAAAACTGTCAAATCGCATACAAATTTTAAAATTTCCCTTTTTTAATGGCGACTTTAAATTTAATGGAGTGTGAATAAATTGGACCTTAATAAAATATATATTGTAGGTATTTAACTTTACTTTAAATCGAGTTTTTTTTTATTATTAAATTTAAAAATGTTTATCGAGTTTATTATTTAACTTAAAATTGTCTCTCCTGTAATGTTCATTGTATTAAGAAACACTCCCATTGGAGTTGCAGGCCCAAAGCTCTCCATAGTATTAGCGACCTTATTGCGTAGATTCCTCAATCGCAAAGATGCATGCACAAACGAAACTAGAAATCAAATTTAAATAATTAAACAAAAATTGAACTTTGTACATTTTCAATTTTTACTTACTTGAAAATGGCAGCAATAAAGTAAATAACGACCAGAGAACAGCATTCAAACAATAAAGCAGAATATATCCACATACAAGTGTTCCCACCAAATAGTACCACCTTTCTGGACTGTCTGGAGCTTGACGCTTCTTTTTGTTTGGAATTTCACCAAAGAAATGTATAGCAATGGCAATTAACATTGCTTGAACAACGAGGCCACAAATAATTTTTACTGGATTTAATACAGCCATCAAAGTGTAAATAGCAATGAATAATAGAAAGTAATTGGTTTGGTAATAGAGGAGATTTTTGTACACACGATTGCCCCACTTATCCATATCTTGGAGATTTGGTAGTTGGAATCGAGCAGATCCCAATACAAAATCATCGAGAGATCTTAAAGGTGGCAATTGTAAATTTTGTGCACTAATTTGTGCAGTTGAACTTCCACCAGACATGTTTGTTTAGATTTTTTTATTTAATAACTAATAACTACTGATATACTGACTAGATTGAATTAATTTTTTTCGAGTTGAAAATTTGTGTGCAACTTATTTGCAAAGCCACGAATTAAAGAAATGTCTGGTACTGTCACGACAACGAGACAAGACGTAGTGAGTAATTAATGAAATGACGTAATAAAGTACGTGCATTCCATGATGATTATTTTGGTTATTCTGAGATAAATAAAAAAATGAAACAACAAATCCCAGATAATAATATAAGACCAATATGAATTGAAATTATTGTCCAATCAGCGCATGTACGTTGTCATAAGATTTATGGAATCAATAATTGGTTGTTTTTTTTTTTTTTTATTTATTTATGTGGAATATTTCAAAAGTCGAGACAATTCATAAAAGGTAAGAAATCATGGATTTGTCAAAGCCAAAAGAGAAGACCATTACTCTGGTGAAACTGACAGATACTCAGCTCTATCGTGAGTTTCACGTGAAATGTTTTCCGCCTGGAATATTTTTGTTCGCCCGGAATCATATCATGAGTTTTACCCGTAGGGATTTAACATTTTCCGCTTAATTAGTTTCTTGTTCGACACCAAAATTTAAAGGAGAGAAGGGCCGTCGAATACCTCGCAAATTACCTGGAAAAGAAGTTAAAAATGCGGGAAGATGTCCGAGCGGGAATAACTTTTCGCCCTGAACTCACAATAAGGGAAAAGTGAAATTAAATTTTTGCGGGTAAAATCTTGTTCGCGTGAAACTCCCAATAATGCCCACTTTTCACGAGTCGATTTTAGCCGCACGATATGTCGGTCGATTAGAATTTTTCTATTGGGATGTGCCTGCGACTTACGTTCACACGAGTCGAAAAGCTTCGTCGCACGGCAAAAATCGACTCGTGAAAAGTCCCCATAAGGTTGACTAAGTTTTTAATCCATTTTCTTATGAATTTTGTAACTTTGTTTGGGAACAAAACTAATATGTATATTTTTTATTTGAAAAATATTGAAGATAATTTCTGTACTTTTTAGGTATAACTACAACGGCCACTTTTTGCAAAAAGTCAAAAAGTGAAAATTTTCAAACTCATTTTGTGACAGTTTTTCAGAACACAAAATTAAAAATAATGATGCAGAAAGCTTATTTTTTGGTTTAAAAAAACATTTTTTTTAGTTTTTTTCCAAAAACAAATAGCGTTAAGGCTTAACTACATACACCACTTTTTGAAAAAGTACAAAAGTGAAAATATTTTTTTCTGGCTAGCGCATTGTTTTATGAAAAAGAGTATACAAATGGTTTTTTAGACCATAAAATAAGCTTTCTGTATAATTTGTTTTAATTTTCCAGCCCGAAAAACTATTCAAAAATGCGTTTGAAAATTTTCACTTTTGTACTTTTTCACTTTTTGAGCAAATGTAGTTAAGGCTTAATACTACGTTTCCACCTATCCTAAATTCGAGATTTAGCTAAGTAGATTTAGAATAAATCTCGAGTTTTATTCTTAATCTCGTACTGAAATTAGGTGAAAACTTTAGATTTAGGGAAGCTGAACCCAAATTTGAGATTTATTGAAGTAGATTTAAAATAAATCTCGAGATTTATTCTATGTAAATCTACTTAGCTAAATCTCGGATTAAGGCTAGGTGGAAACATAGTATAAGCCTGAAAAAACCTCTCTTTGAAGTCTAGTACGCAGCTGAAGCGAAAAGTTTTCAAAGTCAACAGCAAACACATGTTATTTTTCTTTAAATATTCAATTGTGAAACAAATTATTTCGAAATAAATTATTGAAGTAAGCTCAAAATTTTTACATATTCTTTCAAATTTTCATTAATTTTTTCATTTTTTTGGCACTTCTCTAACTGCACACCACCAAAAATCAAACGTCAAAAAAGTAAGAACAAAAAATTAAAGAAAGAAAAGTGAGAAATGAATCCAAAAAATCTTCGTTTCAGAAATCTCCGAAAAAAAAGTGAGCGCTCGGCTGAGATTTTTTGTGTCAATTAAAAAATCTCTGAGCCCTCAGAGATCTCTCTTGGTGGGACGCACCTATTATGCGTTTTTCTTTTTTAGCCCCGAGCAAGGCACAGAGCGGGGTCTGAAGTCTGAGCGAATAGGGCTCGCTCTGAACTGAGTGCCCTGAACTAGTTTAAAGCCAGAACTATAATTGGCGGATAGAGTCGGAAGCTACTGTCAATTGTTGTTGTTTTCCATAAGTTTTCATCCGTCGAGTGCGGTTGCGAGCGGTTGGAAAACAACAACAATTGACATTAGCATCCGACTCCATCCGCTAATTATAGTTCTGCCTTAAGAAATTCAATTGAGCACTAAACTGTCATTTTTTTTTAATAAATTGTCAACGTTACTACTGGGTTGCTTTCTCACTTGCACGTGATGAGAAAGAGATATCCAAAAGAAGCAGGAAATTTTAAACTCATTAACTATGCACTCAAGCACTTTAGTCCTTTTTATTCAACTGGAATTTTGTGCGATCTACCACAGATATTAATAATTTGGATACTGGACTAGCTATTGGAATTTTCAACGTCCCTATAACTATTATTTGCATATTTCCAATCAATTGTCAAAATAAGTACTAAATATAAATTTTTGTATTGCAAAATTTTTCATAAGTACTAGTGTTTAGAATTTCAAATAATAAATAAAAGTATTTTTTACTATTAGAATATTATGAAAATCTGTTGTATTGTTTGTGAATAATTCCCCGAAATGTTTTCTCTTAAAGACCACAATGAAAGTTTTTGTTTTACAAAAGCATTTTTTCTTATTCTTGATTGCTTAAAAACCAAGTTTTTTTTATTATACTAAATAGGTTGGAGTGTTTATTGCTCAGGCATTTTGCACCCATGTTTTATTATGTCTAAGCCCTTTCTTTTCTAAAAGGCTTTTAGTATGGTTTCACCTCTGACAGCCTTTTCCTTTAATCCCCGGTAGGTTTTGAAGTCTATAACAACCTAAACAACAATGCAATTCAGACTAGACTAGTATCAAGAACCCCGTACACTTCAGACTGTCTATCGATCGATGCTTAAGTCGGTTTGGGCTGCAAGTGTGCGCACAGTCGGTTCGATAGGAAATATTGGAAGGCAATTGTGCAGAATAAACAAACTTTTTTATCGACCTAGTGGTACTTGATTTCTGTGGTGTGCGCATTTTCATGCTGACTATGAGACCGACTTAACTGTCGACCGGGGGCTCTAAGTGAAAGCAGAGGCTGTTTCCATAGGGTGGCTGAGATTAGAATGATAAGGGTTCTGTAAAAGCTAACTCGCGACCTTAGAACAACAAGGTTCTAACCGACAATTTTGAAAAAAAAAAATGAGATATATCAAATCTAGGTAAAATCGTAGTGCTCTTTCGATTCCCGCTATCTATTTTGCTCTATCTCTGTGCTCTATCTCTGTGTAGGTGTGCCTACAGAGGGTTGAACAAAAAGAAAAAAATTATTTAAATCTTTTTATTTCAACGCATCCCAATTCTTCAATACCGAATAACTAAGGTCACAAGAATAAAAATTGTACATAGAACCTAATTGTTCTAAATTTACCTGTCGCATCGTTGAGCAACGAAGTCCTATATTCTATATAAACTCATCGAATTATAAACAAAAAATCAAACTTTTCATACACAGTTACCGTATAAAGCTGTTTCAATATTCAGAAGCGTTTTTCTCAAAACACACTTGGGTGTATGTACTTAGAACCTTGTTGTTCTAGGGTCGCGAACTTTTAATCTTCGATTCATTTCTCCTAAGTATCCCCACCTCAGAATTTGATCTTATTTTGTGCTCTAAGCTTGTGCTAAGTATCATTCCAGTCTAAAAATATCCTTTTGATTTTCACAAAAACTTCTAATCATGCTGGTTCAGATCTTATCATTATTTATTAGCAATTGTACGTATTTTAAAAATACTAACAACTTTGCTTTTTATCCGAAATCATACATTATTCACATTTCTAGTTATTTTTTAAAAAGATCTGCCATAAAGTCGAACGTTCGACTCAAAGCGAACGATCTGGGACACACTCATGTCCTGGTATTCCGATTATAAAACTAAGAAGTTTATCCCATAATGTAGTCAAAATAAAGAAAATATTGTGTCAATATCATTTTTAAAACACTGAATCACTTATTCCAGGCTCAATAACTTTGATTCGCCAATATTTTCTAGCGATTTGCAAGTTATAATAGTCCCTTAAGACTACACTTGTTAAACTTGGAATATAAGTTGAGGCAGTTGAACAAAAGAAAAGAAACTGATAGATATTTTAGTCAATATGCAGTGCAGTGGATGTAGTGCTTGATTGCTAACCTGTAGGTGTGGGTTCGAGCCCTACCTCAGGCAGCATTTTTTCTTTATCCCCCAGCTTGGAAGCCACCCGTGGGATTATATGAGATAATAAACATCTTATTCTCATTCACTGTACCAACAAAAAATTCTTTCCTATCTTTCTATTCCTTCTAACTAGTGCCGTGCAGTATGCATTTAAAAGACCTTAGGTCTTACAGGCATATAGTTAAAATTATTATATTATATAATTAAGGGCTTTCGAAAAAAAATGATTCCATTTATCGCACAATAGTACTTTTTAAACCATTGCACGCACTGAAGAACGATACCAATACATTTTTAATTGTTTTAATGCTGATTTTGTTTTATATTTTTGCAATCACCCCTATTACGATCGTCAACTATCAATTTACTGGGGGAAAACTGGTAATTTTTTTGGTGGAATTTTTCAATTACATTTCAAATAATAGCGGTTGGCATCATTCTTTGTTTTCAATTTTTTTGCAAATTAGGTAATAAGAGATCGAAATTTATTTTTTATCAACTATCAATTGATAGTTAACAATCGTAATAGAGGTTTATGTTACCTTATTGTTAAGCCGCTGTAAACTCTATGAAATATGTTAACTAAGAAATTAATATTTTATCTATTTTGAAGATAATATGGCACAACAACCCCCGGAGACTCCGTCTCAAAAACTTACCAACGATGACTTTCGTAAACTTCTGGCTACACCGCGTCCAGGTGCTCCAGCAAATCTCCCTGTTGGTTCAGTTAGAGATGCTGGATTGAAACCAATTAAAAAAGCAACTGCTCCATTGAGTTCTGATCGTATTGAAGCTAGACGGAAGAAAAAGCATTTTTATGCAGCCTTAAAAAAACAAGAAGACAACAAGCTAGCTGAACTCTCTGAAAAATATCGTGATCGAGCCCGAGAGCGTCGTGATGGTGCCAATCCAGATTATCAAAATGCAGAGACTCCAGGACACGGAAATAATGCATACAGAGCTGTGGCACCTGATGTTAAATCGGGAATCGATGCAGCTGAAAGAAGACGTCGAATCATTCAAGAGTCCAAGTTCTTGGGTGGTGACATGGAACATACGCATTTGGTCAAGGGTCTTGATTATGCGCTTTTACAAAAAGTACGTTCCGAATTACAACACAAAGAAGATGAACAAGAAAAAGAAATGGAAAAGGTTTTCGAAGAAAAAGAACTAACCATCAGTTTGGAAGAAAAAGAGTTTTCAAATGAACCAACTTTCAATACAGTCCTTGGTAAGAATATTTACAATACCATCCTAGCTGCTAAATCCAAAGAAGTAGTTCGGCATGAACACTTTATGCCAGGTCGAATGGCATACATCATTGATTTGGACGATGATAATGCAGAAAGCGATATTCCTACAACTTTGGTTAGGTCTAAATATGATGTTCCTGTAAACCTCGACGATACACAAACACTTACAACAAATGACATTGTCATAAACAAACTTTCACAGATTTTGTCTTATCTACGATCTGGTGGTCGTAATAAGAAAAACCGAAAGCGTGATAAAGACAAACCTTTGTTCAATGAAACAAACGACAATTCGAAGAATTTTACAAACGATAACATTTACGATGACATTGGTGATTATAATCCTCCAGTTAAGGATGGAAATAGAACACTGCCAGGTTCAAGATCACCATTGCACGAAGAGCATAATGGAGACCCATCATTTGGTCGAGAAGGCAAAAATTACTTCCAGGAAGAAATTCATGGAACAGAAGCTTCTCCACCAAAGAATATCTTTATACCGCAAAGAATTTCGAAATCTATGGTTTCTAAATTTTCGAATGAGCCTCAAGGCTATGCAGAATGTTATCCTGGTTTAGAAGAAATGAATGATGCTATTGATGATTCTGATG
Source organism: Episyrphus balteatus (assembly GCF_945859705.1). Taxonomy (NCBI): domain Eukaryota; kingdom Metazoa; phylum Arthropoda; class Insecta; order Diptera; family Syrphidae; genus Episyrphus; species Episyrphus balteatus. The sequence continues at coordinate 80,863,055 of NC_079135.1, read as the reverse complement.
ATGAGGTTGATTACACCAAAATGGATTTGGGTAATAAAAAAGGTCCAATCGGAAGGTGGGATTTTGATACTCAAGAAGAATACTCGGATTACATGAGTACGAAGGAAGCTCTGCCAAAAGCTGCATTTCAATATGGTGTCAAAATGCAAGATGGAAGAAAAACTAGAAAAAATAAAACTGATAAAAATGAACGTGCCGAATTGGATAGAGAATGGCAAAAGATTCAAGTAAGTTTTGTTTGCTATAAATATATTTAACAGATCATGAATGTTATATTCCTTTCTTTTCAGACTATCATACAAAAACGAAAAACAAAAAAATCATCCGATGAGCCTGAGTATAAAGTCAGTAAATTCTAATTTCAAAGTAATTTTTATTATAAATTAAATTGTTCAATATAACAATAACAATATTATGTATAAGTAATAACTGAACTCAATAAAGACAGCGTCTTAATTTGTGAAAACAGTAGTTGATATGAGTATATTATCTCAAATTTTTTTATGGAAACGTTCTCAAAAAGGGGTTAAAAATTTAGATGTTTATGTATGGAGCGAGTTCATTCAAGTGAATAGTGGAATAACAAACAACATTACCGACGTGAGTTTGGATTCACTCCGATGAATAGCAGAATGGTTATTGGTGAATATTTAGAAATTACATATTTCCCAAAATGGATAGCAGAATAAAGCTGAATAGTGTCTTTACATGTTAATGGAATGGAAATAGTTGCCAATATTAGATTTTACAGCGCTTTAAGATTTTCTAAAAAAAAAACTACATTTCAAGACATTCCTTGTTAGTTCCGTTAACACATTTTGGTAGAAAAAGGAAACGTTACCAGGTAGTACTCGGACTCCACTTTCGAAATTCTTATTTCATAAGTTATAGGTTTCATCCCACTTTAGAGATGGAGAGTAAAAGATATTCGTTTTCAAAAATTGTCCCTTTTGGGACGCAGCAAAAATAGAAAAAATTTGTTCTAGTTTTTTCCTTGCTATAATAGTATGCTAAAAATTATTTATAATCTTTTGTTTCATATCTGAGTAAACTGCAAAACTGGTCTGTTTTTGTTGGTTTAGTTGGTTAAAAAAATATTTTTGACAAAATTAAATTACTTGCTAATTGGTTTCTGAACTAAGAAAAAATATCTTCTTGGATATGCTCTCAATTAATGGGATTTAGTGAAAAGGAAACAGAAAACGTAAGAGGATGAACTAACCTAATACATTTTTTGAAAATTTTCGTAACGATCTTAAGCCAATATAAACCCAGAGTTCATAAATGTTAATTTTTAATATACCATACAAAAATCAGACATTAAAAAACGTTACCAACTACAAACATTTCCGTAAACAAAATTGGATTTATTGTAATCTAATAAGGTAAAAAAAAATTCAAATTAAATTTCATAAAATAGTTGCCCTAAGAATTAGAACCCAATTTTTACATTTATGAACTCTAAAAAACTTAATTGAAAGTAATTATTCCGAAACGGACTAGATTAGATAAAGACAAAAATATTTAAGTTTCAGCCTTTATAGTTTCTTAATTTAAACATATTACAACACAATAAAAATTCACATTCAGTTTTATATATATACAATACACATAATGATAAGAGGAGAAATATTAACTACTGTCTTAAGCTTGCACAAGTGGATCATCATCCGAAAATCTATTATGATCATAATTGTTGGAGGTATTAACGTCATTAATGCCACCATCGTCAATTCGTGTAGCACCTGTCTTTGGATCGTAGTGTGAATTAGCAAATCGAGTAAATGACGTTCTAACTCGTTTGTTGCGTCTGGTGAAGTAAAATCCAACCACAAAGAATATCGTTGCTATTATTAAGCACACTGGCAAAAGCCAAAAGTAAGAGGATGTTGAAACTTCTTTATACCATTTTGCACTCGGCATAAATTCAACATGTTCTGTTTCGAATATTTCTGAACTGTATCCCTCATTGGAAACTGTTCGTACACCAATTGTATAAACTTTTCCAGATGCATCATCGATTGCTAAATCTGATTTGTTAACAATAACTGGAGGTGATGAAGCAACTATTTTCTTCAATATTCTGGATTCGGACGTACTTGAGAAGTTAGATATTAAGCCATCGAATATAACAAGCTCATAATTGAATCTGCAATAAAAATTAATATAAAAGTTAACTATTCAAAAAAGGAACAATTTGTGGTCTCATACCCAAAATCGTAGGTAGCATGTATTTCTTTCCAGTACACCGACAAAGATCCATCTTTTTGCTGCAAAATCCTCAATTGTTTTGGACTTTCTAGTTGCGTCGATTTTAATTCAACTGTAGCCGATGCAGATTCATCAGTATTTCTCTTCACCGATATGTTATAGCTCGCACCATGAGGTATATCAACGATATAATGTGACATGCTTTTCTGTGTAAACTTTTTCAACTCGATGTTGAAAGTTTTGTTGTGCGTTTCTTCGTGAATTGTTATCAGATATGGTGGATATGATTTTGTGAATGGACAACTATGTTCCCATTCGATAAAGAGAACTCGCTTTTGTTCATTTATTTTAGCTGTCAAATTTCTTGGAGGATTTTTATAATCATCATCAGTTCTAAGATTGATTGGTTTTTTGGGTAGTGGCCCAGGACCATATGGACCAAATACATTAACTCCGATTAAATATGACAAGCATGGTTTTAAATCATTGAGGACAGCATTTGTACTACCAGTTACAAGACGAGGTTCTGGAAACAAATACAAATTTTACATTAAAAATTTAAATTTTGAAAACAAAAAAATAATTTACTTTCTAAATATTCACGAAGTGTTGTTCCATAATAAATGCCATAGGTAACATTTGGAGTAGATATTATAGCCTTCTCCCATTTTATGTTTATAGTATTGCCATTATTATTTAGAACTCTTGTATTTTTTATATCCGGTAGAGGGTCACCTTCTAACTTGACTTGGATGAATTGAGGTATTCCACTGTCTTTTCCACTTAGCGATGAAACTTTGAATGTGTACAAAACTCCACGAGCCAATTTGTTAAATGTTACTTCAGTCGTATTAGTTTTTTTGCCCAACAAATGTGGATATGGTTCGGGCAAAAATGCTCTTACATGGTATGCTTGACTAGATGTTTCCGATTCCCAATTTAATATTATAGTTGTGTTATCATCGATAACTTTATAGGTAAGGTTTTTGATATCGGCAGTTGAATGCAAAGGCTGTAGATCTATTTTGACAACACTGGATGGTGCAGACTCGAGTCTTTTGTTTGATACAGTGACCTGTTGATAGACAAACATATTAAGTTACGTATACATATTATTCCATAGGTTGAAAAAATTGGCTAATAATAAAAAACATCAAAAACGTAATCGAGGTGGAAACCACAATAAAATAAGATAACCAAAACTCGAAACCACCAATGACAGTGGCCACTATAATTTTTTGAACTGAAAACGAACTAAAATGTACGCTTAATTTCAACCAAGGAATACGGAAATTTCTACCCCGAGTGCCGGTACTTCTGCAAAACCCATATAAGAGAGCGAACATCTTCAAAGTAACTGCCTAAAATACGAAATTTGTCAGTCTTATAATAATGGTCAAGAACAGCTTCTTCTAGAACACGTCAGAACTCGAACCTCAACAACAGATGTACCATCTTTCAAAGTCCGTACAGCTGCTTGCATATGACCACGATATTTAGGTATGTAGTCGCAAGAACACAGCGTGATGTCCGTGACATTTTTATAAGCATCCAAGTGGAAGCGGCAAAAATGGGTTTAACGGTTAATGAGGTCAAAACGAAGTATATGTGCTGCCACACAACGCCAATGTATTGAACATAACATCACTAAAGACAGCCATAACTTCGAGGTGGTAAGAGACTTCGTCTACCTGCTGTTTTGGTTTGATAAAAAAATGGACCAACACAGCCCTCTCTCGAGCAACTAAAGTGCCCCTATAAAAGACTCTTATACGGCCCTAACGAGTCAAATTTGTCCGATTTCGTACAAATCGGATGGTTTTTACATGTCGAGGTTAGATCATGGGGAGCGGAAAGTTTTCAAATCGAACCCAAAGGATCGTCGCTAAAGAGGAAGACCTCATCTAGATCCACGCAAGTTGAAAAGAAACTACCAACAGGCTTATTCCTGACATTAATTTGAATGGATGAATGCTTCCTAAGTGTGAGTTAAAATTCCCTCGACATCAAGATCATAAAGGACCGATTTAGGAAGAAGAAAGACAAAATAATGTTCAATTTCTGCCTGTATTAAGGATGTTTCGGAGAAAAAGGTCAGTAAACGCATCTATCTTGGTCTTATTATAATGTAACAAAAAAAGATTTTAACACTAAAGTGAATATTGTGGCTAGCAGCTACAAGTAAATTTTACAAACCTGATTTTTTTAATCACAAATAGACCAAATATATAGACAGATACTAATTTTTTTCATACAAAAATTAAAAACAAACTGCATTTTAATAAAAAATACAGGCGCATATTTGTCAACACTGTAAAATGGTCTGTAAAATGGTCATATCGAAAATCCAGCTCTGAACTTTTAGACAACAATAGTTAATTTTTGAGTAAGGAACAATGTAGACAACACCTACTTTAATAAAACAACAACATTTTAAAAACTTACCCAGAATTCATAGGTTCCATTTTTCCAATTTCGAATATCAATCAGTGTGCTAGAATTTTTCATCTTCTTATCATATGTTTCTGAGTTTGAGTTGTCTTTCAATTTATAGTATATATTATATCCATCAAATTCCCCATTAAGATCACTTGGCCTTTTCCAAGTTAGTTCTAAATGTGAAGAGTTAAACGAAACTACTGAAAGATTTGTTGGTTCAGTAGGTTTTCCTTCAGATGTTTTTGCATTAGCATACATGTAAGGTGGCTGTGCTGGACCATCATTTGTTTTTGTGTAAACAGTGAAATTATATTCAGTATTTGGTTTTAAATCAGCAAATACATAATGCGATTTTTCAGTCCAAGAAGTTACATTTGTCCATTTGTTGAGTTTTTTCTCAGCTTTAGATGGCAAATATTTTACATTAGTTGCACTTCCTATCGCTGGCGACAATGACCATATAAGCATTATAGAGGTCTCTGTTATTTTGGTAGAAGGAATTTTATATTCATTCACTTGATATATACGAGTGACGTTTTTACAATTGTCTTCATCGCTATCATCATAGCAATCTCGTTTGTTATCACATTTTTTGTACAAAGGTTCACATGTATCATCACAATTGAAAAACGCCGGTCCGCATACAATATTTTGTACAGGCGGACTAGTGAAATGATTATCGCAACCTTTTTCATCACTTCCATCCGAACACTGAACTACTTTATCACAGTAGTTAGTTATTGGCAAGCAAGTCTTATCGGCAATACATCTGAATTGATCTTTTCGACAAGTATCATTGGCATTTTCTATACAATGTTCTTCATCTTCACCATTAATACAATCTTTTGTGCCATCACACACGTAAGCTTTCGATATACAACTTCCAGAATCACACTCAAACTCGGCGAAAGAGCATTTTTTATTTTCTTGTATGCCCTTTGAGTTAATCGATTCATTTGGAGTAGTAAGAGTTTTCGAATTGTTGCAACCAAGCTCGTCACTATTATCACCGCAATCATTTACATTATCACATTTCCACCACATTGGAATACATTTAGTATTCGAGCATTGGAACATCCAATCATGACACAAAATCGATGGGAAATTATTTGAACGTAAAATTGTTTCCTCTATTTTGGTGCAATTTAATTCATCCTCGCCAGTATCACAATCTTTGTCTTTGTCACAAATCCATTTGTTTGGAATGCATTTGTTATTTTTGCATTTAAATTGCCATTCTTCACATTCTTTGTTCTTGCAGTCATATTCATCCGAGTTATCAGGGCAATCGAAATCTCGGTCGCATTTAAATTGATTTGGTATGCATTCTCCATTTGATTTGCACTGGAAATCATCTTCCCCACATGGCTCTATTTGACTTTTCACAAATTTGCAATTTAATTCATCCGATCCATCTAAGCAATCTTTGTCACCATCGCACTTGAGGCGATTATCTATGCACTGGCCATTCTCACATTGGAAATCACTGGCATCACAATCTTGAATTGGACAATTCTTCTCGTCATAGCCGTCTTCGCAGTCATTTTCGTAGTCACAAACTTTGTATTCTGGAATACACTTGCCATCCGATTCACATGTGAACATATTCGGGGGACAAGTTTTTCTGTGTACAAAATCTCGCTTCGAACAATTTTGCTCATCCGAGTTGTCTCCGCAATCATCCTCACCATCGCATGTGTAAAACGCTGGAATACACACTCGTGTTGTGTTGCATTGAAAATATCCATTAGCACAATTATTTGTTTTGATATTGCATGTTGAGTTTTCTTTTCCATCTGGACAAACGCACTCGTTGGTTTTGTTGGAATGAACTAAACCATCTGGACAGAGACAAGCATGTTTATTATTTGGCAATCCTACGCAGATATGGGAACAATTTTGACTACTACACTGATTGGTTCCATATTGAAGAGAATGAGCAAAGACTTTAAGATCCATAAGATGTTGCATATCAGTTGATACAGATTTAATCATGATGCCATGATCTTTGTCTCCAGAAAATATAGACTTCATTTTCCAATCATCCCAAAACATTTGATCTTTAAATACAGCTATTGCAAATGGATGAGCAACTCTCAAATCATGATGTAAGACTTTGGAAAAATGTTTACCATCCAAGTCAGAGCTGCCAATATAATCTTTGCTTGCATCAACCCAGTAAATTCGTTGAGCAAAATAATCAACAGTTACACCGTTTGGCCAAACTACTGTTGGTTTTGTAAACAATTGTTTAACGTCCTTTCCGTCAAGGTTACTTCGTGACAAGGAAGGATCAATACTTCCCCAATCGGTCCAAAAAACGTATCCCTCTAGCGGGTGAACAACAATTCCTCGAGGTTTGATAAGAGTTGGTGCCTCAAGTATTGTGGTACGAGCTCCTAATAGAGAATCATTGGAGACTTTCACAGCTTCAATTTTGGCTCGTGTTCCATCGACGAAAAACAACACCTCAGATACCCAATCATAGGACATACCTTCAACAGATGCTAGATTTTCTTCCAAAATAATTTCCTCGTCTGTGTCACCATTTAAGCATTGTCGAACAATTTTATCCGAAAAAATGTCAGCATAAAATACGCAATTGTGTTTCATGTCAAAATCAATTGAAATGACATTTTTCAAATCAGTAATGGGCAGTTTTTCGACCTTTTGAGTATTCAAATCGACTCGAGATATTTGCTCACGTTGTGCCACCAAAAGAAAGTAGTTTGGTTCAGCAAATGGACACGGTAATTTTTGTGGCAAATAACGATTTTCAATGCCACCAATACATTTGTCATCTTCAAGCTTTCTATATCCTCTGGTGCGATTATAAAATTCTCCAGAAACACATGTCGATGGTATTTCATAAGGATCAATAGCTGTTGTTATTTTTTTATCTAAAATGCAAACGTTTATTGAAGAATGTTTGATAAAACCATAATCACATTCAAAATCACGCTTTGAACACGGACAAACTTGAGTTTTTATAATTCTTTGATATTTAATGCCATTCAAGCAGTTAGCATGAGCAATTCTTTTCTGCAATGAAAGTTGTTCACCCAATGTGCACCATTGCTCTCCATCGGGTGATGTGTATTTTGGTGTCCAAAATGTGTAATCAGCTTTAGTGCAATTGCGTGAGAATGCCTTTTTGAAATCTACTTTAACTATTAACCAACGATGTTCTTGTTTTTCCGATCCGAAAAGTGTAAAAATTGTCGAATTTGAATTTGGCTCAGTCATGAGACCGTAGACTTTCAAGTCTTTGCTATGAAAAGTGTACGATTGCCAATTTTCACCTTCATCGGTTGAATAGAGAATTTTTTTGGTTTCTCCTTTCGATTTGAAATATTTAACAGCAACTAAAATTCCACCATGATCTCCAAAGTTAAAGAAGTGATAGCCTTTAAGAACTTGTTTCCAGGTGAGTCCACCGTCTCGAGATAGAAATACACCAGGATGCCCTTTAAGGGATTTCCCGATGACGCCTGATGCCATGATTATACCAGGAGCTAATTTTGAGCTCATAATCGTTATTGATCTAAAAGAAATTAAGATAGTTTATTTTGTATTGCAAAAAACGCTAAGGGTTTTCAGTACCTGGTGACTGGATAAAGTTGACTGAATTTTTGAGACAAATGCAGACTGCAATCTTGTGTACAATTGATTGGCTGACCTTCGTCATCGATTGATGGAGCAGCAACTGGTTGCCAATTGTGTCCATGATCGAAAGAAATCACCGACACAAGGTGTTCAGGTCCAACAGACGACTCAGAACTTGGCAAAGACGTAAGTCGATGAATTTTTGAAGCAATATAAATGCCTTTCATTCCTTCGACTTTGTAGAGATCTGAAAAAGCTTCGTCAGTTGTTTGCCTGTGAGAAACAAATTATTTATTAAGGTTCTTTCTTTTGGGAAAGTATTTCTTTTTTTTTACATAATCCATCCAGTTTTCCAAATGATATTGGGAATGAATGTTAAAATATTTTCCAAGCTCTTCGTAAATGTTATTACGTTGAGGTCTTCGTCGTATTCAGCAACATACAAGTGAGCCATTGTATGAGTGTGGGCAGCAGAAATCATTATGTATTTATCTTCCACATCACAAATATGCAATCCATTAATATCCAGTTCAGTTTGGAAATTTGCCTTTACAAAATTGTTTCTTCTATATGAAACCCACAGTTCTAAAGTATTTTTATCCTAAAGAAAAATTAAATTCCTATTAAAAATAAGGTTCAGAAAGAAAAGTCAATATTACCTTTCGAGTTGCAAACATAAAATCTTTTTTTATAATAAACTCGTTGACATTTTCAATCAAGACATTGAACTTAAAACGCTCATCGGATTTTGTGAAATTTAGAGGATCGATGTTGATAATTGAAGATGAACCTATAATCAAAGAATTGTTAAAGATGATTAATTAAAAAAATAAGTGAATTATACCTGAAGGTTCTCCTCTTTCAATGTATAACAGCAAAGGAATATCTGGTCCACTAGACCATGCGAATGATTTAACAAATTCTTGCAACAAATTGAAAGTTTTTCCACCATCTGTTGTAAAATATAAATTTCTTTCGACATCCTTTTTATCTAATATTAAAAAGATATTTGGATCGTTTTCATAAAACGATATATCTGATGGGGTGAAATCTAAATCAGTGCGTTTAACGTAGTCATATTTCGGAGACAATTTGAAAATAGCTTTGTTTCTTGTATCCGTGAATATGATTGTGTCGAATTTGGGATGAGTTAGAAACTGATCTAAACTAGCAGACTTTTCACTTGTCCCATTGTAAGCTACTTTGAATAAGGATGTTTTGTCTTCATAGGTTTCTCCATAGTCATATGAGATAAATACTTTGGGTGGATTTGCATCAGTTTGTTTTGATTCATCACCTTGTTCTACAGGTGGATCACGAGCAAGGCAAATCATTACGTCAGATCCATCTCCCAACCAATGCACCATAAGTTGTGCATGTACATCATTCAGTCCATTAACCTAAAATAAATTAAAAAAAAAATAATGTTGTAATGTTTTTAAATATGTATAACATAACGCAAAACTTCTAAGAACTACATATATACATTTTTCCAATGCCAAAAATACGTTTTTTTTATAATCTTTGAACAACAACAACATCTTGAAGGTGCTACCACCAAGTGTTTTATGGCTAGAGTTACAGTACTGTTTCACGGATGCCAATCCGATCATCAGACTCCTTTTATTCCATTTTGTGTGTGGTGCTTGGTCTAGTTTTTTTTTTGTTTAGCTTATTTTAAACCTGGTTAACCCGTTAAATAGTTTAAAAGTATATGAATTTTGTAAAAAAGGAAATTAACAATAAATTAAATTCAGACAAAATTAACCCCTTGTAACCCAACATCGTAAATTTTAAAATTAATAATGTAAATCGAAAGGGCTTTAGCTGTAATAAAACACGTATTTTTTAAAAAATCAATAAATTCATTATTTGCTTAGTTATTTCGAAATTTACGCAGTAAAAAAAAAAGTTTAAATAATTTATTTTTGTATATAAATGCAAAAATTCAAACAAAAAGCTATCTAATAATTATTTTTAGGCGCATTCCTAAAATCCAAAAATAAAACCCCGTTAGTTATCTAATAATTATTTTTAGGCGCATTCCTAAAATCCAAAAATAAAACCCCGTTAGTTTATGCACGAAAAATATTTTTTCTGAATTTCGTAGTTTTTACATAAATTTGCTGGTTTTCCAAAAAAGCCGAACTTTCAACATTAACTGCCAATTAAAAACTATTGGTGCTATTTATTAGAAATATGGCGCATTATTTCGATAAAGCAATTCTTAAAGATTATGTAAGATAAATAAAAATATGTTTTTTACAGCTTTTGGGCTATCTTTTTCGGTTTGTTACAGAAATGTCACATGGGGCTACAAGGGGTTAAATGTCAGCAAAGTTTGGATGCAACATTGAAGAGGGCTTTGTTTTGAGTTTAAATCTCACTTTGCGTATTATTTGGTCTTGTGAGGCGTCCGCCATTTTGAAAAAAAAACCGAAGGTCTCAATATCTCTTAAACAACTTATCGCACAGAGAATTTGTAAAGACCTTTCTGATTGGAATATAATTATTTTTTTTCTTTACTATATAATTTTTGTATGGGGTTAATATTTTCAGAGACACAGCACCATAAATGGTTGGTTTTTGATGTTTTTTATAACCGTTAGTGTTATGTGGGAAATAAATGAAAATGAGATACTTTGCGGTGCTCTAACTCTGAAAGTGTAACTCTTAAAGGAAAATGATGTACGAGAGAAATGAAGATATTTATATTTTCAATCAAATAGGTCCCTGCCAATTTTCTGTGTGACAAGTCGTTCTCGAGATATTGAGACCTTTGCGTTTTTCAGAATGGCGGACGCCCCACAAATTTAGATCTAAACTCAGAACAAACCCCTCTTCAATATTGCATCCAAACTTAGCTGACATCACACTGTTGTCAGATTTTTCCCTATTGACTGAACTAGTTAAAAAAACGAGTCTAAAAAAGAAAAATCTCAGATTTTTTATTTTATTTCTAAACATTATTTTTTTAATTTTAAATAGAGATAATCGAAAGAAATATTCTAATAAAATAAAATGCAAGACTGTGTCGCACGTACTTTCTCTTATGTTAGCATTGCTTAGAATCTTAAAATTTTTTTTATGTCATTCATAAAAGAATAACTTAAATTTATATTATCTCCAAATGAAGTTTGCAGTTTTTAATAGCGATTGAAACAATTTCATTTAAATTGTTTAAGTTTCATTTTTTTTTTTACAGAAAAACCAAGGAATTCAAAGCATACATTCGTGTCAATGCTGCTACTATTATACTGCCCATAATCCCGTAAAGGCCCTTACTACACTTTTCATACTTCTGAGTTATAGAGGAAAACACAAAATCAAATATCGCAATTTGCATATAAAATGAAAAAAAATTCAAAAATATTTGAAATTTTCTGGCTTATTTAAAGACTAAGGCTAAAAAATAAATGAGAATAGATCAGAGACAATGCCCTAACTCCAATATGCAATAAAAAACGAAAATTTTGTAGTTAGGGCCTTTACGAGATTATGGACAGTATAATAGGCTATTGATTTTGTGGAAACACAACATAGCAATAAGGACCTAAGACGTTAACGGGTTTTTATTGCAGAAATCGTTCAATGGGTTACAAAAGAAGATAAAACCGCGGAGTGCCATTAAATGAGAGGATGGAAATTGAAGATAGGGGTGCAAAATCTCTCTTTTTTTTTTTTTTTTTTTTTTTTCATTATATCTTGTTTTTAGAGTTAAATAAATAAAACGTCTTGTTTTAAATAGAGCAAACAACAGAATAAATATTTTATTGAAAATTATTTTCTTTCAAACAACAAAATCAAAACTTAGTTACTTATAAATTTTGATCCCAAGTACACTCCTCGCCACTTGAATAGGACACCCTTTTTGTTATTAATAAAGTGGATATAACTCCAGTCTCTTAATAGTTAGCTGTTCAATATTTTTAACTATTTTGTGTGTCCCCTTATGCACTCTCTCTGTGAGCAAGATCATTCATTTTCAATGCCCCGTTAGTTAAATTTTGCAATTTTTTGCGGAACAACTGTGAAACAATTGCCCCTATTTTTGTTCACTTGAATAGGACACCCCCTTTTTAATTGGTTTTCGGGTGCAAATCAAAGAAGGTGGAAATGCAAAAATGTTTTCCAATGTCTTTTAGTAATTTTTAGCTAATTTCAATTTAAATGGGTCGCGCGAAATTATTGGCAGAGGAAGAAATAGCGAAAATCTAGAGTGTCACCCGATTTTTCACCAAAAAGGTAAAAAAACGCATCAAAGCCGAAAACTTTTTTCATTTTTTCTTACGAAACGAGTCCAACTGTCGAAAAAATATGAGAGGCTTAACAATGAGTGCCGTTACTGCAGCTGACAGAAGAGCGATTCAACGACTCGCATAAAATTTACATGACTTTGCCGCCGAAAAGAACGAAAAAGTGGTTAAAAAGCAAGTGCATCCGTAGTGAAGCGAGTGATTTCGAAGGCCAAAGACTTGAGGTGATTGCAGCTTAAGAAAAAACCATGGGTTAACACCTGCAGTAAAGAACAACGCCTTAGTTTCGGTCTGTTTTATGACATGAAGTAAAGCATGTTTTCTCCAATGCGAAAAAAAATTAATTTAGAGGGCCTCGTTGGCCTCAAGTATTATTTTTATGAAATAATGGATAGTCCTTCCTTCGCAAAATATGAAACAAAAAATTTAAAGCCAACTGGACCCCCAAATTAATTTTTTTTCTCATTGGAGAAAACATGCTTTACTTCATGTCATAAAACAGACCGAAACTAAGGCGTTGTTCTTTACTGCAGGTGTTAACCCATGGTTTTTTCTTAAGCTGCAATCACCTCAAGTCTTTGGCCTTCGAAATCACTCGCTTCACTACGGATGCACTTGCTTTTTAACCACTTTTTCGTTCTTTTCGGCGGCAAAGTCATGTAAATTTTATGCGAGTCGTTGAATCGCTCTTCTGTCAGCTGCAGTAACGGCACTCATTGTTAAGCCTTTCATATTTTTTCGACAGTTGGACTCGTTTCGTAAAAAAAATGAAAAAAGTTTTCGGCTTTGATGCGTTTTTTTACCTTTTTGGTGAAAAATCGGGTGACACTCTAGATTTTCGCTATTTCTTCCTCTGCCAATAATTTCGCGCGACCCATTTAAATTGAAATTAGCTAAAAATTACTAAAAGACATTGTAAAACATTTTTGCATTTCCACCTTCTTTGATTTGCACCCGAAAACCAATTAAAAAGGGGGTGTCCTATTCAAGTGAACAAAAATAGGGGCAATTTTTTCACAGTTGTTCCACAAAAAATTGCAAAATTTAACTAACGGGGCATTGAAAATGAATGATCTTGCTCACAGAGAGAGTGCATAAGAAGACACACAAAATAGTAAAATATTGAACAGCTAACTATTAAGAGACTGGAGTTATATCCACTTTATTAAAAACAAAAAGGGTGTCCTATTCAAGTGGCGAGGAGTGTATTTCAACACTTGTAAAGAATTATGTAGAGAATAAAATTTTTTTAAAAAATACAAAAAATCAAAAAATTCGATTATTTAAGTTTTATTTATTTATTTAATCCGTTAATAGCCTAACGTTAGAATTTAAAACTATTTATGTACATACAATTTTAATAATAAAAAAAAAAATATTTTGGCTGAATCTTTCTTTGTGAGATATGTGTGTATATTCCGAAGTAAAAATAACGTAAATGTTTTGTTTTAAACATAACAAATAGAGCAGAAGTTGAGTTTGCATTTTAATTCTTTTTTCGCATGAAAATTCATTATTCAACTGTACACTTAGTCATTTGCTTCAAATGGTTAGATATTTATACTTAGTCACCTTACGTGTTAGATGTCTTAGGTCAAAGAACTTCCTTAGCGTATGTAATATAAGCAATGCATAGAAATATCAGAAAATAGTTTTCAAAATAACATTGTTTATGCACGCTAAGTTATTGAAAACTAAATTTTAAACAAAAAGTGAGGTCTAAGTACAAATTTTAAACAGTTTTTGTTGTTTTTTCAAGCTAGCAAATTGGTTTTCTTTAAAAGCTATTTGTAATTTTGAAAGAAAAAAAAGGAAACTTATGAATAATTAATTTGTTGGTTAAAAAAGAACTTGGTTTGTTTCTACATATTGCTCTGTTAAAAAAATGTTTTCAACTTTTTATTTATACCATTTTTTTTTTCATTTATCGTTATACAACGACGGACTGTCGTTAGCACACATATGCTTTGTTTTCTTTATTATATTTATAATGATCCATCTATTTATTGACTCCAAGTAAACAAATTATTGTTTTATTCATCCTCACTAATATGTTCAAACGATATCATAAGCAAAATACAATACAATTTACCACATACATATTTATAATAATAAAAACAGAAATACCCAGTCATACTTTTGTGAAGAAAATAATAAACAATTAGTTTTGTTTTCATTGTATTTAATTGTTTATTTAATTTGACTAACAAGTGCAATTGAAAGTATGGATGTATGAAAGTAGATACATAATGTTTGTATAGAGGTTATAAAACACACAAAGTTTGTTTAATAAAAAAAAAAAGATATGAAGAGGGTGCAAGGCTAAGGTAATTGTTGAAAATGCAAAGTGCTTATATCTATTATTTTATATTTTTTTTACCAATTTTTAAGCCCTTGTAGTACATTAGTACATGCTAAGGTTTGATTTATTCTGAATTAATATCAAAATATTGCAAATCACGGACATATTATGAAGTCTCCAAAATAGTTGAAACATGATTTTAGTCTCAGACACTATTGCATCATCACTCAATAGTGAAGGGTAATGACTCTTTACAACGAATGCCGGTTCAGACTACTGAAATTGCAGACAGCATCAATGAACAACAATCAGAATTGTTTGAAACAAAAGTAATTCATCAGACAGCAAAAAAGTTGTTCTTTTGTGTTGGAAACAATCCAGAACAACGAGAATTTGCTATTTTCTTTTATGACAGACACAAAACGGGGAATATACATCTATGTACATGTCTAGGGAAATGTTTCGAGTTGAAAAGGAAAACAAAAATGAAACCAAGAAAAATAATGCACGGCTGGGTCGCACGAACTTGCTCTTAGGGTTCAAGTTGCTAGAATTTTTTAGGACTTTTTATATAGAAAAAAAAAATTAAAATAAAATTGGTACCTATGCCATTTGGTAGAAATCACTAATCAACATCGAAACCCAAAATTTCAAAAAAAATTAATGTACGGTTTTAAAAAATTTGATTTCTCATAGAAAATGTAATTTTTTTTTTTAAATCCAAAAACTAATTTTTTTCAAAATTTTATTTTTGGCTTATATTAAATTTATATATGTAAATGCTTTTTTACAAAAATTTTCGTCGACATCGAATTTTTCGGAGAAAATCGGAAAGTACCGTTAATAATGAAAATGATTTTCAAAAAAAGTTTTTTCATTAAAAATAGACCTTGTTGTAAAACTTACATCTCAAATGTTTTAACAAAATCATTGGAGCCGCTTTTGACAAATTTCAACTTTACTAAAATCGGTATATGACAAGTACCGTTATTTTTGGTCCAAAATAATTAATTCCAAAAAACACCACTTGAAGAGTCGCCAAATAACGCTATATACCAAGTTTGACATCAATCGTCATTTAGGCTGTAGCTTTGTATACATACAGACAGACAGATGGACTTTCGGCACCCACTTTTTTTTGTCATTCTCTATCGTCGTAATGTCATGTTTGATTGTCATCTCAACTTTTTTATTGTACGAATGCATAACTTGATATACAGGGTGTCCCAAAAGTTAACGTCGAAACGAAAACGGTAGATAGGGTAGGTGGTGACAGTTATCAGAAAAATAATAAAAAAAATCGCAGCCATATATTTTGTGAGTTATGGGCATTTGAAAAAAAGTCGAAAAAATGGTCACCCTGTGACGGTTTTTCATGTGCCGTGACTACAAATCTTAAGTTTTCTCATTTTTTTCTTGTGTTACGGAACCTTGAATAACCCTGCTACCAAATGCATTCAAAAGTTTTAACTCAGCTGCATCAGTTTTAAAGCAAAAATTACTTTTTTGCCCAACCAAGTATTAAAAACTTTTACATGACTCTAATTCAATGAACCGTAGTGTAAAAAAGATGCACTACGATGTTTCGGCAAGTTACCTTAAAAGTTGGTGTGTTCAATTCTCTTTTCAAAATGGTGTAACATTGTTGAGAATATTCCATAACTAACCGAGATAAAATTTATTTTCTTAAGAAATCCGACTTTTTTATTAGGTAATTTTTCCATATTTTTTAAGTTTTGTACCCTTAAAGAACCTTTCAGAATACAAAAACTTAAATAATATGGAAAAATTACCTAATAAAAATGTCGGATTTCTTACGAAAATAAATTTTATCTCGGTTATTTATGGAATATTCTCAACAATGTTATACCATTTTGAAAAGAAAATTAAACACACCAACTTTTAAGGTAACTTGCCGAAACATCGTAGTGCATTTTTTTTACACTACGGTTCATTAAATTAGAGTCATGTAAAATTGTTTAGTACTTAGTTGGACAAAAAAGTAATTTTTGCTTTAAAACTGATGCAACTGAGTAAAAATTTTTGAATGCATTTGGGAGCAGGGCTATTCAAGGTACCGTAGCAAAAGAAAAAAATGAGAAAACTTAAGATTTGTAGTCACGGCACATGAAAAACCGTCACAGGGTGACCATTTTTTCGACTTTTTTTCAAATGCCCATAACTCACAAAATATATGGCTGCGTTTTTTTTTTATTATTTTTCTGATAACTGTCACCACCTACCCTATCTACCGTTTTCGTTTCGACGTTAAGTTATGGGACACTCTGTTTATGTACATATGTATGTACATTAGGGTGTCCGTTATTTCCCAAAGTGATGTTTTCGGGGGTGACACCCCCCAGATCGAAAGTTTAGGGCCTAAATACGGGGAATTTAGCAAAAAAAAATTTTTTGGGGGTCATTAACCCGTGCCTCTAAGGTCATACTTTCCCCATACAAATTTGTATGGGAAATTTTTAACTCATACATAAAATTTTTTTTCTCTCGAGTTAAATCATCTATTTTTAAAATGTTTGTTGATTCTGGTTGGAAAATAGTTTCTTTAAAAGATTACATTCAAAATTTCCCGTTAAAAATTTTTTTTATATTTTATTTCGGTTTTTGAAATTATTAGCTGTTTTCGTAGTTTTTGCTTTCACCTACACATAATTTTAAATGCAGTTTTATTGGTTTTTAATTCTTTTCAAATATTGCATTCAAAAATTTGTGTATAAATCAAAAATTTTAATTTTTTTTTATTTTTTTTGAAATTTTTGCCGTTTTTATACGTTTAAATTTATTTTTCTCGAACTACAAAAGATATGTTTACAATATTTTTATTGAATTTTGTTTAAAATTATTCACCTAAAAAATTACATCAAAAAAGTTGCAAACAAGAGAGGGTAAAGTATTTAATAATATTTTTTTATTATAAAAACGGCAAAAATTTCCAAAAAAATTTTCAAAAAATTGAAATTTTTGATTTATTCACAAATTTTTTAATGCAATATTTGAAAAGAATAATTAAAAACCAATAAAACTGCATTTAAAATTGTGTGATAGGTGAAAGCAAAAACTACGAAAACAGCTAATAATTTCAAAAACCAAAATAAAATATAAAAAAAAATTTTAACGGGAAATTTTGAATGTAATCTTTTAAAGGAACTATTTTCCAACCAGAATCAACAAACATTTTAAAAATAGATGATTTAACTCGAGAGAAAAAAAATTTTATGTATGAGTTAAAAATTTCCCATACAAATTTGTATGGGGAAAGTATGACCTTAGAGGCACGGGTTAATGACCCCCAAAAAAATTTTTTTTGCTAAATTCCCCGTATTTAGGGCTTAAACTTTCGATCTGGGGGGTGTCACCCCCGAAAACGTCACTTTGGGAAATAACGGACACCCTAATGTACATAGTACCTATATTATATCGCAGGTAAAAATTTGTGTAGTTTAAATTCACACCCGCATCTTTAAAGATGCGCTCAAACACCCCATACAATTGTACAATCTGATCTTTTAATCCAATAAATCTGTGTTAAAGATCCTACACAATTTAAATAATTGTATTTTAGGAAGAGTGAATTTACAAGGCAAATGGCACACGTTGCAACATAAATTTATCAATAAGGCAAGACTTTTCGACGACTGAATATGTGGATACCCGCAGTGGCGTATCCAGAAAAATCAATGGGGGGGTTGAAATTTTTCAAAAATTTTTTAGAGGGTAAATGTACGAAAAATGTTTCTCTTTTTTATTCAACTTTGATCAAGAGTAAAGCGCTGTGGTGCGGTACTAAAAGTGGTATAGTACCATTTCACATTTCCATTTTAATTTTATTTCTAAAGTGACATTAATGCTGCTTTGAACATGGATGCAATTTTGTTGGCAATTTTAGTAAAAAGCAGAATTTAAAAGAAAAAATAAGAACAGATTTTGGGAGACAAATCAAATATATAAGTGAAATGCGGAACATGGACGATACTATTGTACATTTTAAAAGAAAAATGAATTAGGTAAAGTGTAAATCGAATGAGGTTGCAAACACTGAGACAGTGCGCAATTCCCCAGGGTGCCTGGAGAATTGCGCACTGTAAACACAGAGGCATTGATGAATTATTATATTTCATGCCTCATGTGTTTTATGTATTTTGTATTAGGGGCATTCCCCCTAATACTTTTATAATTAGGAAAAAGAGTAAAAGATGGCATTTATTGCAATGAAAAACTTCTTTAAAGCAGATAACTCTTTGTCAAGAGTAAACAAGTGTTTGCAAACTTAACTGGTTGAACAGAATGAAAATTCGCTTGTAGCAAAGAAAAACGTGGTGGTACAAGATGTCAAATAAATTCGCTCAAAATGTAGAAAAGATGAACAGAATTATGTGGCGTACAAAAATGTCAATTGCCTTGAAAAAAAAATAATTTTAACTGAGTAACCACATTAGAAACGTCAAAAGGCATTCCGCTTGTAGCTTGAAGTAAAAGTCGACTCGACTTGTACCACAGCGAATTTCCTTGCCACAGCCACAGCTACGTATTCTGGCACCAATATACTAATTTCATACTTTTTAACTTTGACAGCGACACAAGCCACAGCTACATCAAAAAAGTTAGGAGTCCTTAGAAGGACGCGTAAAAACATTTCTAAAAATAGTGCAATAAAAGTGTTTAATGTAACTGTCAAGCCCCATTTTGAATATTGTGCAAGTCTTCTCTATTTGTGTAACATAACCCAAAAAACTAGACTACAAAAACTGCAAAACAAAGCCATGCGAACAATACTAAGATGTGATCGGTATGCATAGCTCAATAACTTCAATGCTTGAATCATTAAATTGGCTAAATATCAACCAAAGACTTTATATGATGGCAATGGTGTTTGTATTCAAAATAAAACACAATCTTTGCCCAGAATACCTACAATCCAGTGTACCTACAAGAAGAGTAATACCATATAACCTAAGAAATGTAGAAGAGTTCAATATTATCCGGACCAGAACTAGTAGAGCACAAGCCAGCATACTCTACATGGGATTACAGGCCTTTAACTATCTTCCAATCAACATTAGAAATATCAACAATTTGAATCAATTTAAAAATCAAATATTTATATATGCCAAAACTTATATTAATTAAAATTTATAGGTCAATTATTTTGAATGTAACATAAATATCAAATGTAAATTATCATTAAATATATGTAAATGGCCACTGAGCCAAATAAAGTTCAAAATTAAAAAAAAAAAAAAAAAATCATTCTGGTCTACCAGTAACTCCTAAATTGATATTCACCCAGCCAAACTTTGCATCAAGTTTTAAGTAAAAATAAACTCTTAAACTTGGTTGATTTAATGTCGTTTACGTTACGCAACATAAGTATCTAATTTATGGTAACTATATTTGTTAAACTGAGACTTGTGGACGCTTCATTACATAGAAGGAACGATCTTAAATAATTTCTAAATGTTCAAATCAATCTAAAAACTGTTACGGCACTTAAAATCTATTTCAAACACCAAAAAACTCTCAAAAATCTACGTTACAATGGAAAGCTCCATTAAATTAACAACAAATAATGATGATTTTTAGTCCGATATAAATATTTTTTCGTAATATGTTATTAGGGAACCCGGCCGAACAGCTCTGATTTTGACGATTTTTTTTTCAAACGTAGGTAATTAAAAATACTTTAAAGTCTATAGATTAAAAATTGCCGGGGTTGCCGTATTGTTTTTTAAAATTAAAATTAATTTTTTTTGAACAAAACCATTTTTTTTTGCTTAAATTTCATACAACAAATGATAGCAAAAGATTCTCTAGGTAATTTAAGGAAAACATATAAAAGGCACTAGGGACAATCTTCCATCGTTTAAACGATAAATGCAATTTTCTAACATTCTGACCTCAAACACAAAAAAAATATTTTGAAGACAACGGCAACACCTACAATATTTTAAAATACATTTTTAAAAAGCCAGAAGCTCATTCTTATCTCTTAAATTTAAATCCACTAAATTTAATCAAGACTTTTTGAAAAAATGGTCCTCAAACTCAGAATTAAAAAAAAAAAAATGTTATTAGAAAAATTTAAAATGACTTTTTTCCAAACTTTTTCTAATAAAATATGAATTTATTTAAAAAAAATTTTGGCCATAAATATTATCAGTTAAATTTCGAAGCAAAAAAGGTAAAAAAAAAGCTTCTAGCTTTTAAAAAATGTATATTTGAATATTGTAGGTGTTGCCGTTGTGTTCAAATATTTTTTTTTGTGTTTGAAGTCAATTAATAAGAAAATTGCATCTATCGCTTGAACTATGGAAAATTGTCCCTCACTCCCATATATTTTTTTCCTTGAATTTCCTAGACAATCTTTTGGCATCAATTAATTTATGAAATTTAAGAAAAATTTTTGAAAAAAATTTGTTTTTATTCACAAAAATCTTCAATTAAATTTAAAAAATCAAAACGGCAACACCGGCAATTTTTAATCTATAGACTTTAAAGTATTTTTAATTACCGACGTTTTGAAAAAAAAAAGATCATCAAAATCTAAGCTGTTCGGCCGGGTTCTCTAATATTGCCAATTTTTGAGCTTTAGTTACTCCACTAGTTGACAACTAAGATTTTAACACATCAAAAGGTTGAGCTACACCCCTCCTTAAATACGCCACTGGATTACCGGTATCCGAACAAAAACAAAGCCGTTGGGTTAAATTACTTTTGTACAATTTAAATACTGACGCTAGTTTGTCTGTCTGACTAATTAAGCCCATTCATAGATCGTATGGGACTACCCAATAATAAACATATTTAAGTTTTTATTTTGAGCGTAACCTCTCTACAGGCCCCTCTGCAGATGATAGGTTTAGATTATAGCAAAATAAGGAAATATTATATTTCCACCCCGACAAAGTCATCTAGTATCTATCAATATGATATAGTAGGTGACCACTGAATAAACTAACAAGATAACAGCTCATACTGTTATTAAATTTAATCAATAAAACTTTCATATCATCCCTACAACAATAATTATAGAATAATGTCAACACGGGTCTTCTTTAAATTCTTAAGAAAATACCTATTAATAGATCACTTTGATAAAGCTATAGATTAAGATTAGAAGTTTGTTTTGGTATTTTTCTAGAAATCCCCCAAGTTTTAAAAATTACTTACTTTAGCATAAACATTATCTGATGAATTTGTTATTATAGAACGTTTAACTTTATGTCCAATATTATATTCATTTTCAATTTGAAAGAAATCATGTTTTGGTTCACTGTATTTGTTTACAACAAAAGAATCAATTTTTGTTTCACATAGTAAAAATAAATAAGAAACAAGGAATAATTTTAAAATGTTTTCCATTTTTCGGTTTTAATCCAGAATATAATAATTTATTTTACTTGAACCATTTGAAATACAAATTTTATAATTTTTCTTTTCAATTTTCTATGATGTACTTAAAATGAGAGTAGACACAAAGATCGATATAAATAATTGCACTTTGCACTATTATAAGAATACGGGTTATAATCGAGCAATCAAATTTCCAGGATGTATGTATTTGTTGTTGGGTGATCTTTGGAATTTTCCAGTGGGAAATATTAAATTCACCACGATTGAAATTTGAAAAGTATTCTACCACTTTTGAGCAAAAACAAAAATGGTGTAGTTATTTCACTGAGGTCGGTAATCTTCAAGCACTTCCCTTCAAGCAAACAAGTCCGACCTCGGTCCGAATACGCTCCGCCTCAGGCGGAGCTGAGTCCGACTTCGGCTCAGAAACGGGTCCGAAGGCGGCTCAAAATAGTATGGAAATTATAATCACCGCGGAGCCGATTTTATATGGATTGGTTTTTTCACCACGATTTCTCCTTCGACTTTGTGTTCATACACAAAAAGTTGCAAGTGTGTGAGTGCAACCCCGTTTTTCTCGGTCGGATGTCGGAGTGTCTTTTCTGAACTCCGTTTTCTTGCTTGAAAGGTAGGCTTTACCCTTCAAGCAAACGAACTCGGTTTTCTTGCTTGAAGGGTATCTGTCTTAACCCTTGATCAATTTGATCCAGATATATACCCCGTTTTTATGGCGATTTGAATCCGAATTGAATCAGAATTTAGGTCTATATATACCTGAATCGAGTTGAATCCGGATTTGTCGATCCGATCCGACTCGGGGAGCTGAATCGAATCGAAAATATGCATACCCTTCAAGCAAACAGGTCCGACCTCGGGCCGAATCCGCTCCGCCTGAGGCGGAGCTGAGTCCGACTTCGGATCAGAAACTGGTCCGAAGGCGGCTCAAATTAGTATGGAAATTATAATCACCGCGAAGTCGATTGCATATGTATTGGTGTGGTGAAAATCTCCATTCCGAGAAAACGGAGCCGAAGGTGGACCTGATCCGGAGCAGCGAAAACCTACCAGAAAGAGGAATAAGAAAGGGATGACATTTCGCATTTGCGACCAAAAAAAGAACAAGATTTATTTTTTTTTTCACTGAAACTGTTTTATTTTTTATTTTATTTTGGCAAACGAAATTTTCACAATAAATACAATATAAAATACAATACATTTTTTTTCATTTTATTTCATTTGATGCTGCTGCTGTTGTTGGTGTTTTTTTAGATGTTTCACCTTCTAGATTTTTCTTCATCATTAGAGATTACATCTACAACACAAGAAGAAACAACATTTTAACCCAAACACTTTGAGCGATACATAAAACATACCTTTTTTGTTTTCCATATTGTTTATAATTTAATAAAATTGTTTATAATTAATAAACTAACATTATACAAACAACCACACGAGACACGACGCGACCAAACACTTCAACAAAAAATAACAAAATGACGCTTTGGCTCTAGTTGGCCTTGTCTTTCTTTTCCTTTTCTCATTTTTCACGATTCTCGTTCGACTTTGTGTTCATACACAAAAAGTTGCAAGTGTGTGAGTGCAACCCCGATTTTCGCGGTCTGAGGTCGGAGTTTCTTTGTTGAACTCAGTTTTCTTGCTTGAAGGGTATATACCTAACGAATTGAATACTCGAGATATAATTTATGGTGGAAATTGTGTGTGATTGTCTTCTTATTTGCAAATTCAATGTATGTA
Source organism: Episyrphus balteatus (assembly GCF_945859705.1). Lineage (NCBI taxonomy): Eukaryota > Metazoa > Arthropoda > Insecta > Diptera > Syrphidae > Episyrphus > Episyrphus balteatus. Next base: position 80,839,118 of record NC_079135.1, on the reverse strand, counting down.
TGTCTAATGATATCTAGTTTTACTTGCACTTTGTTTTTGGTTAGATTTTTCTATTTTACTGCAAATATATTAAAAAGAAAAATTGTGTTTTCGATTCTATTTCAATTCGATTCCTCGATCTGGTACTTCCATATGCCTGGATCGAAATTTCGATTCAGTTTCAATTCGATCTTTAAATCGGTCATACAAACGGGGTAAATGTCCTCGGCAATTATTTATGTGCGAAAAATATTTATGGAGATTTCACCAAATGAAGTGGTATAATTTTCAATTTTTTTCCTATTGACATATATTTTATCTTTCACAATTTAACACACGGGGAAAAGTGAAGAAATAAGAAAGTAGGTGTGTTTTTTATTACAACCGGTCTTAACTAGACAAAAAAAACGCAGTCTGGGCTAAGCAATTTACATGTTAAATACAACAACACCTTAGACCCTTGGGCTTAGTTGTTTAGCCCGGAGATTTCTCTGGGCTTAACTTTTTGAAGAGTTTTAAATCTGTGCTACCAAACAAATTTTTCATAAATTGTTTAGAATTTGTTTAAAAACGTGAAAACTCACGTTTGGAAGGACAAAATGTATTAAAATAGTTTTGCTAGCATACATTTTTGTATCTCTTTGTAAAACATACATGGAAAATACAAGAAGATGACGAAAGCGAAAAATATGACTACCCTAAATTTTTGATGTGTCTGCTGTTTTCGGAACATTCAATATACAGTGCTGCCAAGATTTCAGGTTAAGCCCCGAGGCGTTTTTTTTGTCCAGTTAAGACCGGTGGTAATAAAAACACACCTAGTATCACCTAATATTGAATTCCTTAGTAAAAAATCGGTTTAACGAAACGAAACGTTTTTTTTTTTTTTTTTGTTCCAAGGAATTTGACATAAATTTTAGACAACACTTCTCTCTCCAAAGCTGGAACTGCATACCTTCCAGCTAAAATTCTCAGCAAAATTTAGCTCGGCTAAAATTTGGAGAGAAAAATGGAAACTTAAATTTACCACGATATGCGGACTAATTAACTGGAAAAATCCTTCTTTTCCAGTGCCGGTAGTTTTTTTTTAATTTCCAATGACTGGAAACTTAGGAGTCTCTTGTTATCTTCCCAGCATACTGTTTGACATTGACAGATTGACACTAGTCAGTTTGTTTTTGTTTTCATTAGGGGGGTTCACATTGACTAACTTACCGGACAGACCAGCCGCCGTTTGGTCTGATCTGATGCTGTTTTGATAGTGTGAACACCCATCCGACGACCTGTCCGGTTTGCCGGATGGTTTTCAAAAAATTTTGATTTTTTGGTGGTCGGACGGACATGTTAGTCAATTGAACGACATGTCTGTCCGGCAGACAGTGATAATCCATTCTCTTGAATTTGAGAGCAGAATAGGTGAAAGATACATTAAAAATAAGATGAAAAATGGGTTTTGATGAAAATTGTCTGATGAGTGTGAACGAAAAATATAATTCAGCCATCAGGCCAAATGACAATCGGTCTGTCCGGTAAGTTGGTCAATGTGAACCCCCCTATTTGCTTTTGTCTATGTAGTTTCTTTCTAAAAAAATGTGACATATAACTGAAGAAAAAGTTAAAGTTACTTTTGTATTTATATTATTTTGTTCCAAAATGTTTCGCAAAGTAATAGTTGGAGTGTCTGGTGGAGTTGATAGTGCTGTCAGTGCATATCTACTTAAGGAAAAAGGTATCATTTGTTGCAAAAAAAATATTGAATTCTTAACCCTCATTTATCCGCTCGAAAAAGTGAGTGTCCTAACAACACCTTGTCTAACATGGAAAAGACTTCTTTTCTAAATGGTTAAAGTGAGGAATGTTGACTTTCTCTTAAAGAAACAAACGACCTTGATTTATTTGGTTGGTTGAGGTTAGGCGGTAACCATTTTCTGGACATTCACACATACATTATTTTTTTGTCTATAAAATAATACACTGTGGGAATTTAGGTATACTTTGAAGTCAATAATCAGCCATATTATGAAATTCGAAATTTATCGTATATTAATTTTTTACTATCTACATAATAAGGGTACCTAATAAACTAATATTGGGAACAATATTTTGCCATTTTGAATTGAACGACATCGAAAAAAATAATAGGTAATAACATTGTTTTACAAAGTAAAAATCATGTTAATTACTTTGCAAATGACCTAGCAGAGGTTGTAGGTATTACTGAGTACATCATATTTCGGCACTTGTAAGAAAATCCTAAATTTACCGAGAAATGACTGAGTCTAACCTACTCAGTCATTTTTCGGTCAATTTAAGATTAGGTTAGGTTATATGGGCTGACAATTGATTTTGTTACCGTCACATTTAGATCAATGTAGATCCCTTGTGATACCCTGAAGTATTGTAACTTCATGAAAAAGTGTTAACCTATGAATGCAATGGTTGTTCGAGCCATTTGGAGTACTTAACAAAGTTCAGTAGGCTATTGCCCGAGAGTTCCGATAGTTCTTCTAATTCATTAAAGAAATAGTTTCCTAAGAAATTCTTCCTAGTGCGACAGAGTGCTGGGCAGTGTAAGAGGAAGTGAACAGTGTTTTCCTGTTTGTCCTCATTGCCGTAGCCTCTGCTAGATCATCCGTACTAAGCCCTATTTTCTTTTTGTGGTATCCTAGTAGGTAACTGAGTAGAAAAATTGACGATAACTTGAAATTTTGAGGGTTTATGAAAAATTTCAAGTTCCGAAATATGATGTACTCAGTAATACCTACATACAACCTCTACTAGGTCACTTCCAAAGTACCTAATTAACATGATTTTTATTTTGTAAAACAGTGTAATAGATAAAAACAGATAACAGAGATTAGTGCCTTTATCTTGAAGCAAACCCCTACACTTCTTAAAAAAATTTAATCGAATTTCATTGCCTTACTATTTCCTTACTATACTATAAATGTTCTATTACCAGCTCAAAAAGAGGATTTAAAAAAAAACTCAATGCCTTATGCGAATAAAAATAAAAAATTATTTCTTCCTGTTTACAAAGGGTTTTCTGTGTTGGGAGTATTTATGCGTAATTGGGATGAACTTGACGAAACTGGCCGTTGTTCTGGAGAAAAAGAACTAGCAGATGCAACTTATGTTTGCAACAAAATTGGCATCGATTTGGTTGAAGTGAATTTCGTTAAGGAGTATTGGAACAATGTATTCTCGTAAGTCAAAGAGGCTAAAAACTATTAATGCATTTAATATAGAATTACCAAGAAGATCGACTGCATTTTTAAATTAAAATGAGCACAGGAATAATATTTCTGGATATTTTATAACAGATGAAGTTAAAAATATTTGAGAATAAAACCATCTTTTTTATCCAATTGAATCATTTATTTGCAAAACATGATAAGTCCATGATTTTAAATTTTTGAGGAGAAGAAAAAAACGTTCTATTTTCTTTTGATATGCGTAGAAAAATTTATAAAAAATATATTCTGTAGAACTCTTGCCTAGCTACAAAATACCGTTTCTTTTTTAATTTTTGGAGCGATAGCTCAAAAGATAAAAAATAAAAACGCTTTTGGATTTATCATACTTTGAAAATAAACGGATGTGAAATTAGTTTTTAAATGAATATGCAATTTTGCTTTTAGCCCCAGTCTATCAAACAATCAAACAATTGTATTTGAGAATAAAATACAATGTCCGGACTAATTATTTAACTTTAAAGTAGCTTTAAACTTAAGATTTTCAGCCATTAATCTAATATACCATTAACACAAAAAGAAGCTGTTGTTTATTTTCAAAAGATGATAAGTCCGGGACTTATTCTATTTTTGATACTAAAAAAATATTTCGCGTAGCTGTAAAATCGGATATAGATGGAGTAGATACTTCATATTTTAAAGACAGACGTGGTTATCCCTGGAGTACAAATTTAGTCAAAAAAACGAATTTTGAAAAAAAGTGGACTTATCATGTTTTGCAAATAAATGGTTCAATTTCGAAACCCTGCCAACTGTTTTGATTAAATGTTTTAGAAAAATACTGACAACATTGTTAAAACCTGCTTTTGTTTAAACTTTCAATGCCTTTGTAATTCTATATTCTCTGCTGATAATAATAACAAAAAAGCTTTTTGATTGTTGCACAAAATAAAAATCATATAATTAGGAATTTTCTTGAAGATTATCAAAATGGACTGACCCCTAACCCAGATATACTATGCAACAGACACATAAAATTTGATCACTTCTATAAGCATGCAGTAGAAAAACTCGATTTCGATGCAATTGCAATGGGTCATTACGCTAGAACGTCATTCGGACCATATCTGGAAAACTATAATAAAAATGAAGGTAAATTCTATTTCTTTAACTGATTCGTAAAAAAAAAATACTAATTCATTTCCTTTTTCTTTGCAGAAGTTCGTCTTCTTCAAGCAAAAGATTCATTTAAAGATCAGACTTTCTTTCTATCTGGCATTCAACAAGAAGCCCTTCGAAAAACAATGTTTCCCTTAGGAGAATTGACAAAGAGTGAAGTGAAAGATATGGCGAAAAAAATTGGACTTCGAAGAGTTGCTTTGAAAAAAGAAAGTACAGGAATTTGTTTCATTGGCAACAGAAATTTCAAAAATTTCATTAAAGAGGTATAATAACAGTTATTGTTTTCCATACTTAGAAGAACCCACTCAGACCATTTTTTACCCTTAGGACTAGTATGCAGGTCGAGCTAACTGTTAGCTTACATACTAAAATCTTTCAGAAACCAAAATCTGCTTAAAATTGAAAAATGTTATGTATGATTTTTTTTTAGTATATTCATTCAAAACCTGGTGACTTCATCGACATTGACACGGGTAAAGTAGTAGGACAACATGAGGGCTTTCACCAGTGGACAGTTGGACAACGATGTCGGTTGCATTCGTTTCTTCGTCCGTATTTTGTTGCTGCCAAGGATGCTGAAACAAATTCTATACTTGTTGCAAATGGTACTGATAACCCCGCCTTATTTTCAAATGTCATTTACACACAACAACCATCATGGATTTCCACCAATCCACTTAAAGACTTCAACCACCTAAGATGTAAATTTCGATTTCAACATACAAAACCTTTAGTTGATTGTACAGTAGAAAAAGCAAGTGATAAGACTGGCTTAATAGTAACCTTAGACAAACCTCTACGCGCACTCACACCAGGTCAATATGCTGTACTCTATCGAGAAGACGAATGTTTAGGCAGTGCCAGAATTATAACCTCAGAACAGATGCAAAATAATTTCAAACAATTTGCAAAAATACAAATGTAACGAAAAAGCAATAAATTAAAAAAAAATGTAAATGGTTCTTATTTTATTTTATATATTTTTTGTATTGTCTATTGTAAGAAATATTAACGAAGCTTATAGTCAATTTTTTGTTGTTAACAATTATTCAAAGATAAATACAATTTCACCCTGATTTAAAAATGTTTTTATGTTTTGTTTGTAAATTTTTGTACTACTTAATGCAGGGGAAAACATTTTTTGATTTTAAATCTAGAGATACGCGATCGCTTATTTTTTAGACCTTAATGTTAAAAAAAAAAACAAATGAAAATAAATACTACTTAAAGATTAAAACTGTGTTGTCAACATTGATTTTAGCTCAAGAGAACAGTCAATGTATCCAAAAATCGAGTTAAATCACTCTGTCGAATTTGTATTAACGATGGCTCAAAGAAATCTTGTCTTATGACTGAGTTACTTTTTTGAGCTGCTTGTTCAAAGGCTTTGCCGAAAAAACTTTTCGGCGAATTCTCACGAACCGGGGGTATTCCAACTAAAAGACAAAGTCCACGCTCAGCATCAACTGGACAACTCACAATGAGTGGTAATTCTGGAGCTCGTCGACTTCTTGAAGTCGACACATAACCATTTAAAATGAATTTTGCTAGCATTGTTAATCCAAATGGATAAGAAAAGTAACTGTTTTCTTCATTTAAAATAAAATAAAAGAATGGACCAGCTGAATGCACCTGATGGGCTTCTAAACTGCTTTGCACTTGACGGAATATAGCCGAAAGTAACAGTTTAGCACTTTCAATACCAGCAGTTAGGATGGATTTGTGACTTTTCGATAGACCATCGAGTGCTTCAAGAAAACAATCTTCTGGAGTCTTGTCATGTTTAACGGATTCTAATATGGCAAGCAAAGCATAGACATAATCCGCAGCTGAATATCGATTACGGTAACCATAATTCAGAGTGAAAGAACCATAAACAATATCAGGTATACCATATTTTTCCGCGAGCTTTTCGATCATTTGATGAAATTCTTGACGCAATGTGAGATCCATAGAGTTGAACATTTGTTTTGCATGTGTTAGTGGCAGACCCATTTCTACCAGAAGTTCGTGAAGTTTTTTTTCACCTCGCAAAGTCCATAGCTTAAGTTTACAGGCACAATACATTGAATTTCTAAATAAACACAATTTTATTAGGTTAGTGATTTTTTTATAATACAAAATTATTTACCTCATTGATTCTGTTACCGACCAATGTCGATATAGAGCTAAATGCAAGTCATTTTCAAATGTTATTTTAGATGCACTGTGTGTTTGTGTTTGATCGGAGGATTTAGTTGTTAATCTTGATACATGACTTTGAATGTTATCGATCTCAAGTGTATAAGTTGAACTTTCTATTTTGCCCAAAATCAGTTGCTCAGTTGTTCCAACAATTGCCCACCATAATAGATCCGGAGAGTCTTTGGTAAGTTTCCATGCTAGTTCAAAGAGTATTATAGCAGAACTTCTTCCATAATAACTATATTGGGAATAGTCAAACATTATGCGATCCCTTTCGTTTTCCCATGTTCGACGTTCACGTTGTTTGAGAACACGATTTGCATGCTTTTCCATTCGTGTAGTGCCTTCTTCTTCATTGTCATCTTCATCGTCATCTTCATCAGCACTGTCTTCGCCATCGGACTCACGAAATATTGCTTCAAATGAGGGAATCGTTTCTTCCGTTGCTGGATCGCCAAGTATGCAAACCTAAAGAATTGAGATAAAATATTACTTGAATTTAATTTGATATTTTGATTTGATTTTTTTATAAATAAATGTTACTTCTATGGTGCATTATTTTTTTTTTAATATTAAGTATTTTATATACTACATGTGTGCATGGATTTTATATTTCACGCGGACGCGATAATATATGTTTGACCTATTTATTTTATAAGACATTTGTAGCCCTTTATCTTCCCAAGCGGTAGCTGCAGATCGTCAATCCCTTGACATAAAATATTCAAAATTTTGAGGTAAATATTTTTGACTAGCACATTCTATCATCTAATAGAATTCATGTTAAACGATTTGTGATATTGAAGGGGGGGTTTTTTGATAAAAAAAATATATAAATTCTATTTTTCTTTCCTTTTTGTTTTTGCTTTTTACGTTTCTGTCTATAAAGAAAAAGAAAGTCAACCCGGCGAACACCACGGCACGGCGGATCACTAGTGTGATGTATACGTGTGGGAATTATGACCCTTCGACATCGAGATCACAAAATTTTAATCTTTTTGTAAACTAGTATGATTAATCGGAAATGCTTCTGAAGTCTTTGAAAAAAAAAAAAACCTTCACTGGGTCGTATGCAATAAAAAAAGTGCTAATATCACTCTTATATCACTTCTTGTCAGTACATTTTCTTGAGATTCATCTCATTTTCTTGAGATAGACCTCTAGAAAATGTACTGAAAAGTGAGATAGAGCTTAAGCTCATTCTTTTTGCATATGAGCCACTGACTCGACTTTTCAAAAAATGGTTTTTCTAAAACAAAAAAAAAATTATGTTTTTAATCAAAGCAAAAATAAAAAATTCATTGAAATCGGTTCAGTCGTTCAAAATAAAATTTCAAATTAAAAAAAAAAAAACACAATTATCATTAAAAAGTTTACGAATCAGAAAAACAGAAAAAATATTTTCTTAGAAAACAGTGAAACACTTTGTTATTAGTGTGAGTTACCAGACAAACATGCATTTGAAGAGGATCGGGACGGAGTGATTTGGCACTAAGGATTTTCCATTTTTTTAAGTTAGGGAGGGGAGGTAAATTCGTACCAAAGAAAGCACGCTTTCGTAATTTTTTTGTGACGACACAGTTCAAATCTATTTATTTAAACCAATGGTATATTAAATTATGACTTTCGAAAAACATATGTAATGTAAAATTTTCAACACGAAATATTAACGTTGCGCGGGCTTTTTGAAATTTCAATTTAAGGAAAAACACGATTTAGCTAAACAAAAAACGACTTTTATGTGATTGTGAAATAAAAATTTATAACAATTTTCAAATAACCGTTATCTCGTAAATTATTTACAGAAATAGTGTTCAAAATTTCAAAAGGATCGATGCATAAGTTTTGAAGTTATGAAGGGCACCGAATTTGATAAAGTTGTGGGGAAATCGCTTTGAAGTTTTGAACACTGGAATAAAACGGTCATAAGTGAAATATACAAAAAATTTAACACAATATTCTTGAGTATAATATGCAGTTGAAAAAAAATCCAAAAGAAAAATTAAGAGCTCACCTCCCCTCTCAATTCTTTGATCTAAGAAATTAAAAGAAATACTTTGCTTGGAAGTGAAAACCATTAAAAAGACTTTTTAGTAATTAATAGACCCATAGTTTAGTCGTTCTGGGCTGTTTGTGCGCACACTGGGCCGACTAAATAGTCGGATTGGAAGTGAGTGCACACACTAGATCGATATTTGGCCGACTGTTCTAAAATAATTTGCTGTCAAATAATGAATTCTAATGAAAACGTATTTGAAAGTTTTTCACCTTATTGACCTCAAAAATCGTAATAAAAAGAAACAATAAAATGACAACAACTGTGTTTAATTTAAAAAATTCTTTTTATTCAACACGAATGCATTTCGGTTCTCAGCTGCGGAACCATCATCAGCGAACGACGATTAAACAAAACCAAAGAAATTACAAATATTACTTGCATTTAAGGTTAAACAAATAGTCCGGTCAATTTAGACATCCAAGGTTACATTAATTCCCAGCAAGCTGAAAATTGGTAGGATTGTTGGAAACACCATCATAAATTAAATTTAAAAAGTCCTCATCGATCCGAGGTGTGGAAAAAAACTTACGGAGGGTCAAAGGTCACAAAAACTGGTTTTTCACGATTTTCAGCAAAACGGTATGTCTCATCAAAAAATTTTCAATGCAAGAATTGTAGACCAGATTATTATATATAAAAAGTGTCATAACACTTTTTTTCCTAAGACCCACCGTTTTTTAGGTATAACGATTCAAAAAGTTGAAGTTGAGTTGTAATCGTCATAATCAGGCCTATTTTGAAAAAAAAACTCCTAACTGAAAAGTTCCTGAAATTTCATTATTTTTTAAGCTTGAATTTCGTTTTTCAATGGTTAAGAATATAGGAAAGCAAAAAAAAAAAATGGAAATTTTCACCATTTTTCCGATTGGGGCCCTTCTCCCGAAACCATTTCCCTGGGAATTTTTGTTTAGAATATGTCTGAATAAATACAGGGTGTGCAATAGAGAATGGACAACCCTAAACCCTAAAACGGCTGATATCTACACTTATGGATGTTCTAAAAACAGATGAAAAAAGTTCTATCGCAACCAGTTCATAAAATATTGGCTTTTTTTCGTTCAGTGTATTTTAAATTTTAACATCTTGTGTTTTCGTTCACTACAACCACGAATGAATGAATTTTATTTATTTCTTTTTTTTATAATTTTCTACAATAATTGTATGAGTACATAAACTCTTTAAAAACTTCCTAGCTATGGCACATTTTCCTTAAAAAAATTTTGAAATCTGTTTTTTGATGCAAAATGTAAAAAAAGTATTTTATGAAAAATTTTAAACACCTGTGGTATAAAATAAATCTATAGAAACCTAAGTGGCCGACTTACTTAAAAATATTCTCGTCTAAGGGGAGTATTTTTAAGAAAGTTGGCCACCTAGGTTTCTATAGATTTATTTTATACCACAGGTGTTTAAAATTTTTCATAAAATACTTTTTTTAACTTTTGCATCAAAAAACAGATTTCAAAATTTTGTTAAGGAAAATGTGCAATAGCTTCGCAGTTTTTAAAGAGTTTATGTACTCATACAATTATTGTAGAAAATTATAAAAAAAAGAAATAAATAAAATTCATTCATTCGTGGTTGTAGTGAACGAAAACACAAGATGTTAAAATTTAAAATACACTGAACGAAAAAAAGCCAATATTTTATGAACTGGTTGCGATAGAACTTTTTTCTATCTGTTTTTAGAACATCCATAAGTGTAGATATCAGCCGTTTTAGGGTTTAGGGTTGTCCATTCTCTATTGCACACCCTGTATTTATTCAGACATATTCAGCCCTATGATGGTAGCCGATCGGAAGAAAATTTTATCCGATTTGTACGAATTTTTCAATTTTCATATGATTTTAACCCTTCCGACAGTAAAATCGGACAGATGTACGAAAAAAATCTTAGGTGCGTTGAAAATTTAAAATACATGCGATGCTATGCAGTGAACTGTCAAAATATTTGAGACGCGTTGTGCTTTATGCTTTGTTTTCTTTCCGATTCTTCCCGATAGAAAATTAAACGTGAAAAATTATCCGAAAAATATAAAAACCAAAAAAATTGGAATAAATTCTCTCCTCAAATTCGGGTACCGTGAATACAAAAATCTTCCGATCGGAACTTTTCTCCGATCGGATATTTTTCCGATCGGCTACCATCATAGGTCTGATTCTAAACAAAAATTCCCAGGGAAATGGTTTCGGGAGAAGGGCCCCAATCGGAAAAATGGTGAAAATTTCCATTTTTTTTTGCTTTCCTATATTCTTAACCATTGAAAAACGAAATTCAAGCTTAAAAAATAATGAAATTTCAGGAACTTTTCAGTTAGGAGTTTTTTTTTTCAAAATAGGCCTGATTATGACGATTACAACTCAACTTCAACTTTTTGAATCGTTATACCTAAGAAACGGTGGGTCTTAGGAAAAAAAAGTGTTATGACACTTTTTATATATAATAATCTGGTCTACAATTCTTGCATTTTTTGATGAGACTTACCGTTTTGCTGAAAATCGTGAAAAACCAGTTTATGTGACCTTTGACCCCCCATAAGTTTTTTTCCACACCTCGGATCGATGAGGACTTTTTAAATTTAATTTATGATGGTGTTTCCAACAATCCTACCAATTTTCAGCTTGCTGGGAATTAATGTAACCTCACCCCCTTATTTTAGTCTAATTTGACCGGACTAAAAGAGATTACAAACATTACTTGCAAAAGAAAAAAGAAAAACAAAAACAAAAAACAGAGTTTCTATTTATTCTCTTTTGAGTGCGTTGAAAAGTTGAGAGTCAATAATTGGTCCAGGTTCCAAGTTCATCAAATCGTTGTTTATGTGTATATGTATGGATTCATAGGCGTCAAGTTTATTTGGTTTGTTTACTTTTTTTTAAAGCTTAAAATTGTTGTCAAATGAAGTTATTGTGTGTTGATTGTCATTATTTGGATCATAGATGTGGGCTGCTATTGCTTTGTCTATCTCTTTCTTTTTTACGGATCGAAGATGTTCGTTGAATCTAACCTCAGCAGCTCTCCTTGTTTGTCCAATATATTTTTTGTCACAGTTAGAACAAGAGATTTGATAAATGCCGCTGCATCGGTTAGTTGGTGTGTTGTCTTTTGTGGATCCTAGGAGAGTTTTTAATTTGTTGTTGTTGGTATGTACAATGCTCATTTCTGATTTCGTAAACACATGTATCAGCTTGTTGGTAATATTTGGGGCGAAGGGTAGAGTGATACGTTGTTTTTGTGCATTTGTGTTTTGTTCGAACAACGTACTAACGTTGTTTCGCTTTAACTTTTTCGAGTGCTTTTTGATCAGTTGGTCTATGATTGATTTCTCGTACCCGTTCACATTAGCTATATGAAGTATTTGTTGGTATTCTCTCATATAGTTTTCAACAGATAGAGGAAGACGGCATAATCTGTAAACCATGGAATGAAAAGCTGCAATTTTTTGACTATATGCACAATATGAATCCTTTGTTATGTACCGATCTGTCGATGTGGATTTTCTGTAAACACTGAACTCAACTCTTTTCTCTTTTCGTTTGATTTCAACGTCGAGGAAGGGTAATGTGTGAAGTTTGTCGTCCTCCTTCTCAAAAGTAAATTTGATGCTGGAAAATCTATTATTGATTGTTGTGAGAACCTGGTCAACTTCTGATTTTTTCACCACAGCAAAGGTGTCATCAACATATCTATACCAGATACGTGGTAGTTTACCTTCTTTGTGTAAATCTGACTCAAATTTACACATGAATGCCTCTGCGACATATGGTGAGAGGCCATTTCCCATACTGCACCCGAAGTTGTTTGAATAAAATAAGTTCCGGAATTGAAAACAATTATGCTTCATGCAAATGTTGATGCAATCAATGTAAGCTTTTTCTTGTTCTGGTGGTAAATCGAATTTATGTAAATGTTGTTTAATTGCTTCGACTGCTTCATTGACGGGAATGGATGGAAAAAGGGCAGTTACATCGAATGAGATCATAATCTCGTCGTCTTCAATTTCAATTTCCCTTATTTTGTCAACAAAATCGAATGTGTTCTTGACTGAAAAACCATCAAAGCTTCCGAATTTTCTCAAGTCATTAACAAGCCATTTTGTTATGTATGTAAGTGGAGAGCTTACATTCGAAACAATTTTCCTCATTTTATCTCCATTTTTGTGCACTTTGGGTAAACCATACATTAAAGGAACCGATGGGTTAGAAACACGTAATTTATATTTGTTGATGTTGAAGGCCTTATGTATGGTGTCAACTGCAATCTTGGCATCAACGATCATGGCATTCAAATGTGATTTTTTTGTTATCTGTAGGATTACTGTCTGAATGCATTTTTGATTAGAGGTAAGGCTTTGTCTCTCACTGATTTCTTTTTTCCCACTGTTTGTATTGGATGGCAGATTCGATGTCAGCTACGATGTCTATAATTGGGACTTTGCGTGGTTTTACTGTATAATTTAGTCCTCTGTTTAACAAATCCATTTCATCTTGGTCAAAATTTTCTTTTGAAAGATTAATGACTAGGTCTTTAACTGGTTTTACCAAAGGTTTTTCTACTTTTTTAGTCTCATGTGTGGCAACAAGTTTTTCGTAAGTTTTGTTCATTTTTTTTTTTTTTTTTTTCTTCAAAAACTGCTTCACTTCTCTGGAATAGTGGGAGGCACAATTTGTTGAAGTGATCAAATTGCAAAAAATTTAAATTTTTGGTCATCTTTAAATGTAGTTCATATATTTGGAGTTGAACTTGGTCTAAACAATGGCAATGAAATTCAATTTCGTGTTTTAACGATAAACATTTTGCTTCTTTAATCACTCGTTCAGTTCTTGAATTATGTAAATTACATCTAATGTTCATGAATTTGGGATATATTTTATTTTCTTTACACACAGTGGAATGAAAGGGCAGATGAACTGGCCAAAACAGGATCAACCTTCTTAAACTCTGCAAACGACAGATGGTCAGCTTGTGAACCTGTCGAGTTTCAAGAAATCTGTGGCCGATCCTTTCTAAGAACAAAACTGACACCATACTTAAGCTAAGCAGGCCTCAATTGTCCCTTTTGGTCGGTATGCTTACAGGTCACAACTCAATGGGAACCCACATGAGTAGAATGGGTATTGTCTCATCAGACTTATGTTGAGGGTTTCAAGACGAAGAGGCAGAAGAGGGCTCATACCACTTCCTTTGCGAATGCCCCAGTTTAGCAAAAAGTTAGTTAAATTAGTTAGATGACGTCTCGTCCTTGTCACTAAAAAACATAATGACATTCATCCAAATTTCAAGATGGTTCAGGGAGGCACAAAACACAAATACAAATTCCAACACCTAATTCCCAATAAATCCTTCCCTTACCCATCCGGATTCGGATCCGGATTCCTTCCCACGCTAACCCTGGGGATCACATCGAGATCCGAGTGGGATGATTCGACTTGTCGGATTATCACCCGGTTCAACCTAGCCTTTTTTTCGAAAAACAACGTCGTCATTCGTGAGTCGAGGCATATTGTTCTGTTGAATAAGCTTCATTCGATTTATGGCTATTCGCTAAACTCAAATGACCACTCCGTTGAAAACAGTTTTGAAACGATAGAAGACATAGTAACTAAATGGAAGAAGAAACCAAAGGCCATTTACAGAAAAAGACTTTTCAGGCTGTTTAGTGCGAATAAATTAAGAATGATCTGTAGTATTTCAGTACTTTTAATTTCTAAAAACTACAGAAAGGTACTCACCTGTTTATCACTATAAATATTGCAAACATCGAGCGGCCTATGGGAATCACAAACAAAGAATACAACTTCTTCATCGGGTTGCAAAAGATCAACAATATCAACACAACCACCACAATTGATTAAAATCACATATTTAACGTCATCTCGATTTTCGGTGTAGGCTCTTTGCATTCCAGCCATACCCATGATCGGCACCACCGAATACAGCATATGATCATACTTAAACAAGGATTGTATAATTTTGCTAGCACAAATACCATCGATGTCATAATTAACAATGATTAAAATTCTCTTTCCCACAAGTACATTATAGAACTCTAGTTTTAGATCTTGCACAAACATATTGGTAGTTTATTAGATACAAATTTTGTTTAGTTTATTAAAAATGCTGAAGGCTTGAGGTTATCAATTGTTGCAGCGAACCATCCGATTCGCGATGGGATTCATATTTTTTCAAGTAAAGAATAAAGTGGTAATTGGTGTAAAAGTATATAATTTATTTAGTTTGATGGTTAACACTGTTAACAGATTAAACATAAAAACGTGAGAAATTATTTAAATAACTAAAATTGATATAACAAAAGGAGAAAAAACGTAAATTTTAAAAGATTTAAAAAAAAAACGCGATCTGCAGAAAACTTTTCAAATGTCAAAAACATGGCGCCATAATTTTGTTGACATGTTCACAATCATATAAATTTGTATTCACAATGACTTTTGTATGAGAAAAATTTACAAATGAGCAAACTGCTTAAAAAAAGTCTCCAATAGTTTTGTTTGTGAAAATGGTGGTAAGAACTTTCTTTTTATTAAATCTTTTGAAAATTCTGTTGAAATTTAAAGAGAGTTTAACGCCCGTGCTAATTATGTGAAATTTCTTAACTTAAACTCTAATTTGAATAAAATTATACTTCGGCATCAGACGTTTCTTGCCACTATAGTGCCCTACTAACAATTTTGCTTCTATAATGCTTTACAGAAGCACCAATTGCATCTGTAAAGCTTTATAGAACTAAAATTGTTTGTCGGGTGCCTGCGGGTACACGGTGATTTTTCAATCGATTGAAAAATCCTGTGCGGTGGGCTACACAGTATTGTACACAATCATGTTCCACTTTTGTATGCGTTTGACGGTTCGTTTACCACAGATTTACCAGAGCTTAAGCCGTTTAGCCTAGTATGCAGCTTAAGCCAAACGAAATTTTCCATACAAAATTTCGTTAACAAAATCTTGAACGAAATTAATTTTGTTTTATTTTTGATTTTAACAGGGCTATTCTGGGCAACCTCACTGATGTCTCACAAGTCACAATAACCTCATAACTCGAGTTAAACTCGATTTTGTGACTTTTTCGTATTCTAACGAAAACCTCACAGTCACAAGAACCTCATAAGGTGTGGTGAGATTGATTTTGTGAGGTTTTTGGAATTCTGGCGTAACCTCACAACTTGACCGCCGTATAGTTAGCAGCGAGTTTTCACGATTTTTAAAAATTTTGATGCAAATAATTAGGTGAGAATTAGGTGAAATTTGGTCAACGAATTTTAGAATTTGGTGAATCCTAGTTTAAAAGTTATTAACAATTTAAGGTTTGGCGTATAGTTAGCAAACGATAGTAACAAAAATAGGGTTTTTTGGTATCAATCGATCGGAAATCGCTTTGTGAAATTTGGTTAATCAATTTTAGAATTTGGTGAATCATAGTTTAATAAATAATTAACAAAATGTGAAAAAAATGACAGTTCTATAAACAATTACAATTTACACACATATTTAACGTTACGCGACGTAATGTTATGTAACGTAGTAAAATCTATCATACACGTACACAAAACCAACACACATGAAACAAAATCTGTCCCAAACAACGTCAACATTTTTGACAGCCCATAATTTATTTCACATTTTTTCCCGCGTTTCTTTCTATTTAAACAAACAAAAAAAAGAAAAGTTCTCGACAAACTTTTATGTACATCCTAAATATACCTATATCCCGGTCTGTAATTTTCTAAAAATATTTTTTGTTAATTATTTATTGTCCTTTTATGGGAAGTGCTAAAACCTACGGAACTTATCCATCGTTGGTTGTGTTAAATGCATTAAGGTGCTTCAGAAAAAAAGAGTCCAATATAGACTTATGTTTGCAAGCCGCCACCATCAGTTTTTCTTTTTATTTATAAACAAATCTTAAGCATTTTCTTAAGGGAAAAACAAAAAAGGAAGAAGATTTTAAATGATGGCCAACAGAATCATTCAATTATACATATGTGCAAGCTATCCTAGACTTTATGCTGCAAGGGATGAGTGTAGTATTGCGACAAGGTTTAGTACGTCTTATGCTGATTGCAACATATATACTCTTGGTACAGATTCCAAGAATCTTAAATAACAAATAACATTTTATTATAGTGAGCGTATCAAGAAGATCCCAGGCTAAAGGAGATTAATATGAAAGTGCAACGAATCGAAAAATCAACAACGTGCTTAGTCTTAACACTAATCAAGCAATTTGATGATCAAAATCCACTCCGTCAGATGCTCTACATCGCTGACAATGTACCTAATTTCCATATGTTGTTCAAGATGCGCCCCTCTGATCTGATTTATAAAATCTAGTAGCCACATTCAAAGAATGTCAAACCTGCTGAAAATGCAGACGATATTCTTGAAGACCATGAGGAAAATCCACATGTTTTCTTTAAACGTTTACCCGAGGTTATTGGCGACATTTGGAAACGTATAACGTCAGTGTGGGCGTGTATACTGAAACAGTATTTGAAAGATATGTACGCCCTACAGGCTAAGAAGACGATTTATTTATATGTATGTACATATGTTCTTTATGATAAATGTAAAAGAATTTATTCTCTTTCAGTTTTTCAGTTTAAACAACTTATAAATAAGTTTGATCCAGATGATGCATATCTGCTCTTGATAAAGAAAAAAAATAAACATGATCAAGCTGGTGAGAGTAGTATAGGAGCAAGAGCGGGCAGTGCGACAACGCCACATGTAAATAGTGTTAATCATACGATGGTTTCAAGACCATCCCAAAGCAAGGTTAGTCAAAGAATGCAACAAAAAATTCTTTCCTATAATCTTTCCTATTTTCTATTCCTTCTGACTTGTGCCGTGCAGCATGCATTTAAAAGTTATAAAGGTCCTACAAGCATATAGTCAAAATTATTATTGTTAATGCTCCTGGAGTCAGGTGCTTCTATTAATAAAGTACCTACAAAAATTTAATATTATTTTCAAATGCAAAGTTTTCAACATTTTAATTCTTATATTTGACAAAAATGTTTGTCAGATCTATGCTTAAACTAATCAAAATTGCACCTCCTTGCTAGCATGCCTTCATTACACGGCCAGTAAAACCCAGATTCGTGAAAACAGTCAAATAATTATGTTCTTTGTTCTGACAATTTTGTTACATATGTATTATGTTTCTCTTGAAACTGTTCTGCTGTGTTATAATTTTTTTAGCGTGTCTAATGCAAAATTATGCCAATTACTTGTGTATATGTATGTCTGTCTTCAAATGGGTAGGATTTTGCTATCGGGTTTCAACTACCTTTTTTGTGATCTACAAGTTTCATCAGACAGAATCGGATAACAATGTTTTCTTGTGTGAATATTATTTTTTTTTTTGTTTATATAGAATCTTGCAATCTATTTTAAAGTATAGCACTACCACAAAATTTGTTAACCAAAATGTAGGCTTACATGTACGATGTACCTACCTAAACCCAAATATACAATTATTGTCTTTGGAATCGATATCTTAAGATATAAAAAATAGTAAACAAAAACAATACCGTCCCATTGTAGCACTTTGCTTTTATTTACCCCTAAAAAATGTTATAATTGTTTTAATACAATTTTTTTTTTTTTTCAGAGAATCGTTGGATAGTAGCAGTGGAAAAATTGCACCCAGCATAGGCTTTGGAACGCCAACATTACAGAACAAATGAATCAGAAACAACTATTGGAAAATTGACCCAATGAATAATAATAATAATAATTAGTTTTTAACAAGTCTTGTTATTTAATTAAACAATTTCGCTTAAAATTGATAAACAAAAAACAATTTTGAAGAACATAGATACCTTTTGTTTTGATCTGGATTTGTTTTTATCTCAAAACTGTTCTTACTTTGGTTCGATATATAAATATATTTATCAATATATAAATGTTCAATAAATCAATAGTACCTATAATAGTATCTGGTTAGTAATGAAAATGACTTTTTTTAAGTTTTGAGAATCACTTTGAAAATTAACACCACACAAACTAACAAGTTATTCTTTAGAAATCTCGAATAAACATTATTATTTAATGTTATCACAAAAGCAAAATTTCTTGAACAATATATTTTTTTCGTACTATACAAATAAATTAATAATTTTTTTTTGTTTTTTTTTTTTTTTTTTTTTAAATTGAAATTTTTGAAAATAAGTAAGTATGTTCTTAGTTGCAAGTTAGGTTAGTACAAAATTAAATGCGTACTTCCTCCTACAGTTCAAGGCTATAAAAAACCTAATTAAAGAACTGAATTTAATCAAAATCTTAAGATCGGGAATATTTGAATGAATCAAAAATGTTATATTGGAGTTATTCAAAACAAGCATTTAAGTAAATTATTTCTCCGTATTTCAAGAAAACCAGTTTGTTAGCCTCTGTAGCCGCGTTTCTTCATGCATGCATTTCGCACGTTGAGAAAGATAGTGTCGCAATTCAAAAAGTGATTTTGAATATGGTTTTCTTATTTACTTCGGCTGAAAAATCGTTATTTTTGAGTTGTGTCACTATGCTTCTGAACGTAAGATAAGGCAGTATTTATATTTGAATCAGAGATTTTTTGGCAGATCCAATGATCTTTTGTGGCAAATTGGCCAAGAGATTTATTTTTATTCGTAATACTATGTTTCCACCTACGCTAAATCCGAGATTTAGCTAAGTAGATTTAGAATAAATCTCGAGATTTATTTTAAATCTACTTCGCTCAACCTCAGATTTGGGTCCAGCTACCCTAAATCTAAGTTTTCACCTACTTTCAATCCGAGATTTAGAACAAAACTCGAGATTTATGCTAAATCTACTTAGCTAAATATCGGATTCAGGGTAAGTGGAAACGTAGTATAAGTAACTGTGTGTGGACGATTTTTTTAAACATATAAAAGTCATGTAAGAGTTTCGTGTGCAAATAGGTGTAAATCTCGATAAAAAAGGCAATGAGTATTTTATATAATGGGTTTGAAAGAACTTTAATGGTTTATAACATCGCTAATAACAATTTCCGCTAAAAGAAAGATTTTGTGTTTACATCAATAAAATTGAACTTTCCAAAATGGCATTTAATACATATCTATTTTTATCAAAAATGCGTTTGTATACAATATGAGTTTCTTTGTTTTCTTAACGGGCTTTTTTGTTTATAATTAAAGAAAATCGTTTTAAGCATTTTTGTAAATAAATAATATTCAAAAAGTAAAGAAAAATGATTTAAATAAAGAAAATCTATCTCCGTTTTCATAAACAAATTAATCCCCATCTTAACAGTTGGAATATCCATTGATAATAGTAGTAGATATTTCTATTGTTTCATTTTAAATTTCTTGATTCGAAAAAAAGTGTATGTGTATCCTTATGCTACTGATGAGCACCTCGCTTAATATTTTAAATTTCGTTCAGTCCACTGAACTGAAATTTCAGAAATTGGGACATGTGACAGGTGTTTGTATGTATCAAAAATCCTTACGTTACGCGTTTCAAAAAAGATCTGTTTCCTTTAACTATTTGCATTTTAGACAAAATTTTTCTCCTTTGTTACATTATTTAATTTAAATTGTTAATAAAATAAAAGGTATAGCACACCAAGTTCTGTAAAGCTACAAAACTGCTAATACATAATTTCTAAACATTAGGTTCAAGTTTCAGAATTTGGTGAATCATATTTTTTTTAGTTATCAACACTTAAACCAAAAGAATACACTAAAAAATGAGTCGCGACAAAAGAAAATCGCATTTATTTAGGAATTATGATTCACCAAATTATGATTTATGTACCAAAATGTTTTTGAACGTTTTCTGAACAAACGTTATAAATTTCAGAATTTGGTGAATCATACTTTTTGAATTACCTTCTTCGAAAGTTCAAAATTATTCGCAGACACTTGCGAAAAAAATACAAAAGCCCATATAACTCTTGAACTAAGATTCACCAAATTATGATTTATGTACCAAAATGTTCTTGAACGTTTTCTGAACAAACGTTATAAATTTCAGAATTTGGTGAATCATACTTTTTGAATTACCTTCTTCGAAAGTTCAAAATTATTCGCAGACACTTGCGAAAAAATTACAAAAGCCCATATAAATCTTGAACTAAGGTTCACCAAATTATGATTTATGTACCAAAATGTTTTTGAACGTTTTCTGAACAAACGTTATAAATTTCAGAATTTGGTGAATCATACTTTTTGAATTACCTTCTTCGAAAGTTCAAAATTATTCGCAGACACTTGCGAAAAAAATACAAAAGCCCATATAACTCTTGAACTAAGGTTCACCAAATTATGATTTATGTACCAAAATGTTCTTGAACGTTTTCTGAACAAATGTTATAAATTTCAGAATTTGGTGAATCATACTTTTTGAATTACCTTCTTCGAAAGTTCAAAATTATTCGCAGACACTTGCGAAAAAAATACAAAAGCCCATATAACTCTTGAACTAAGGTTCACCAAATTATGATTTATGTACCAAAATGTTTTTGAACGTTTTCTGAACAAACGTTATAAATTTCAGAATTTGGTGAATCATACTTTTTGAATTACCTTCTTCGAAAGTTCAAAATTATTCGCAGACACTTGCGAAAAAAATACAAAAGCCCATATAACTCTTGAACTAAGATTCACCAAATTATGATTTATGTACCAAAATGTTTTTGAACGTTTTCTGAACAAATGTTATAAATTTCAGAATTTGGTGAATCATACTTTTTGAATTACCTTCTTCGAAAGTTCAAAATTATTCGCAGACACTTGCGAAAAAAATACAAAAGCCCATATAACTCTTGAACTAAGGTTCACCAAATTATGATTTATGTACCAAAATGTTTTTGAACGTTTTCTGAACAAACGTTATAAATTTCAGAATTTGGTGAATCATACTTTTTGAATTACCTTCTTCGAAAGTTCAAAATTATTCGCAGACACTTGCGAAAAAAATACAAAAGCCCATATAACTCTTGAACTAAGATTCACCAAATTATGATTTATGTACCAAAATGTTCTTGAACGTTTTCTGAACAAACGTTATAAATTTCAGAATTTGGTGAATCATACTTTTTGAATTACCTTCTTCGAAAGTTCAAAATTATTCGCAGACACTTGCGAAAAAAATACAAAAGCCCATATAACTCTTGAACTAAGATTCACCAAATTATGATTTATGTACCAAAATGTTCTTGAACGTTTTCTGAACAAACGTTATAAATTTCAGAATTTGGTGAATCATACTTTTTGAATTACCTTCTTCGAAAGTTCAAAATTATTCGCAGACACTTGCGAAAAAAATACAAAAGCCCATATAACTCTTGAACTAAGGTTCACCAAATTATGATTTATGTACCAAAATGTTCTTGAACGTTTTCTGAACAAATGTTATAAATTTCAGAATTTGGTGAATCATACTTTTTGAATTACCTTCTTCGAAAGTTCAAAATTATTCGCAGACACTTGCGAAAAAAATACAAAAGCCCATATAACTCTTGAACTAAGGTTCACCAAATTATGATTTATGTACCAAAATGTTTTTGAACGTTTTCTGAACAAACGTTATAAATTTCAGAATTTGGTGAATCATACTTTTTGAATTACCTTCTTCGAAAGTTCAAAATTATTCGCAGACACTTGCGAAAAAAATACAAAAGCCCATATAACTCTTGAACTAAGATTCACCAAATTATGATTTATGTACCAAAATGTTCTTGAACGCTTTCTGAACAAACGTTATAAATTTCAGGATTTGGTGAATCATACTTTTTGAATTACCTTCTTCGAAAGTTCAAAATTATTCGCAGACACTTGCGAAAAAAATACAAAAGCCCATATAACTCTTGAACTAAGATTCACCAAATTATGATTTATGGACCAAAATGTTTTTGAACGTTTTCTGAACAAACGTTATAAGTTTCAGAATTTGGTGAATCATACTTTTTGAATTACCTTCTTCGAAAGTTCAAAATTATTCGCAAACACTTTCGCAACTGTCTGTGAATAATTTTGAACTTTCGAAGAAGGTAATTCAAAAAGTATGATTTACCAAATTCTGAAATTTATAACATTTGTTCAGAAAACGTTCAAAAACATTTTGGTACATAAATCATAATTTGGTGAATCTTAGTTCAAGAGTTATATGGGCTTTTGTATTTTTTTCGCAAGTGTCTGCGAATAATTTTGAACTTTCGAAGAAGGTAATTCAAAAAGTATGATTCACCAAATTCTGAAATTTATAAAGTTTGTTCAGAAAGCGTTCAAGAACATTTTGGTACATAAATCATAATTTGGTGAATCTTAGTTCAAGAGTTATATGGGCTTTTGTATTTTTTTCGCAAGTGTCTGCGAATAATTTTGAAATTTCGAAGAAGGTAATTCAAAAAGTATGATTCACCAAATTCTGAAATTTATAACATTTGTTCAGAAAACGTTCAAGAACATTTTGGTACATAAATCATAATTTGGGGAACCTTAGTTCAAGAGTTATATGGGCTTTTGTATTTTTTTCGCAAGTGTCTGCGAATAATTTTGAACTTTCGAAGAAGGTAATTCAAAAAGTATGATTCACCAAATTCTGAAATTTATAACATTTGTTCAGAAAACGTTCAAGAACATTTTGGTACATAAATCATAATTTGGTGAACCTTAGTTCAAGAGTTATATGGGCTTTTGTATTTTTTTCGCAAGTGTCTGCGAATAATTTTGAACTTTCGAAGAAGGTAATTCAAAAAGTATGATTCACCAAATTCTGAAATTTATAAAGTTTGTTCAGAAAACGTTCAAGAACATTTTGGTACATAAATCATAATTTGGTGAATCTTAGTTCAGGAGTTATATGGGCTTTTGTATTTTTTTCGCAAGTGTCTGCGAATAATTTTGAACTTTCGAAGAAGGTAATTCAAAAAGTATGATTTACCAAATTCTGAAATTTATAACATTTGTTCAGAAAACGTTCAAAAACATTTTGGTACATAAATCATAATTTGGTGAATCTTAGTTCAAGAGTTATATGGGCTTTTGTATTTTTTTCGCAAGTGTCTGCGAATAATTTTGAGCTTTCGAAGAAGGTAATTCAAAAAGTATGCTTCACCAAATTCTGAAATTTATAACATTTGTTCAGAAAACGTTCAAAAACATTTTGGTACATAAATCATAATTTGGTGAATCTTAGTTCAAGAGTTATATGGGCTTTTGTATTTTTTTCGCAAGTGTCTGCGAATAATTTTGAACTTTCGAAGAAGGTAATTCAAAAAGTATGATTCACCAAATTCTGAAATTTATAACGTTTGTTCAGAAAACGTTCAAAAACATTTTGGTACATAAATCATAATTTGGTGAACCTTAGTTCAAGAGTTATATGGGCTTTTGTATTTTTTTCGCAAGTGTCTGCGAATAATTTTGAACTTTCGAAGAAGGTAATTCAAAAAGTATGATTCACCAAATTCTGAAATTTATAACATTTGTTCAGAAAACGTTCAAAAACATTTTGGTACATAAATCATAATTTGGTGAATCTTAGTTCAAGAGTTATATGGGCTTTTGTATTTTTTTCGCAAGTGTCTGCGAATAATTTTGAACTTTCGAAGAAGGTAATTCAAAAAGTATGATTCACCAAATTCTGAAATTTATAACGTTTGTTCAGAAAACGTTCAAAAACATTTTGGTACATAAATCATAATTTGGTGAATCTTAGTTCAAGAGTTATATGGGCTTTTGTATTTTTTTCGCAAGTGTCTGCGAATAATTTTGAACTTTCGAAGAAGGTAATTCAAAAAGTATGATTCACCAAATTCTGAAATTTATAACATTTGTTCAGAAAACGTTCAAAAACATTTTGGTACATAAATCATAATTTGGTGAATCTTAGTTCAAGAGTTATATGGGCTTTTGTATTTTTTTCGCAAGTGTCTGCGAATAATTTTGAACTTTCGAAGAAGTTCAAAAAGTATGATTTACCAAATTCTGAAATTTATAACATTTGTTCAGAAAACGTTCAAAAACATTTTGGTACATAAATCATAATTTGGTGAATCTTAGTTCAAGAGTTATATGGGCTTTTGTATTTTTTTCGCAAGTGTCTGCGAATAATTTTGAACTTTCGAAGAAGGTAATTCAAAAAGTATGATTCACCAAATTCTGAAATTTATAACGTTTGTTCAGAAAGCGTTCAAGAACATTTTGGTACATAAATCATAATTTGGTGAACCTTAGTTCAAGAGTTATATGGGCTTTTGTATTTTTTTCGCAAGTGTCTGCGAATAATTTTGAACTTTCGAAGAAGGTAATTCAAAAAGTATGATTCACCAAATTCTGAAATTTATAACATTTGTTCAGAAAACGTTCAAAAACATTTTGGTACATAAATCATAATTTGGTGAATCTTAGTCCAAGAGTTATATGGGCTTTTGTATTTTTTTCGCAAGTGTCTGCGAATAATTTTGAACTTTCGAAGAAGGTAATTCAAAAAGTATGATTCACCAAATTCTGAAATTTATAACGTTTGTTCAGAAAACGTTCAAAAACATTTTGGTACATAAATCATAATTTGGTGAATCATAATTCCTAAATAAATGCGATTTTCTTTTGTCGCGACTCATTTTTTAGTGTATTCTTTTGGTTTAAGTGTTGATAACTAAAAAAAATATGATTCACCAAATTCTGAAACTTGAACCTAATGTTTAGAAATTATGTATTAGCAGTTTTGTAGCTTTACAGAACTTGGTGTGCTATACCTTTTATTTTATTAACAATTTAAATTAAATAATGTAACAAAGGAGAAAAATTTTGTCTAAAATGCAAATAGTTAAAGGAAACAGATCTTTTTTGAAACGCGTAACGTAAGGATTTTTGATACATACAAACACCTGTCACATGTCCCAATTTCTGAAATTTCAGTTCAGTGGACTGAACGAAATTTAAAATATTAAGCGAGGTGCTCATCAGTAGCATAAGGATACACATACACTTTTTTTCGAATCAAGAAATTTAAAATGAAACAATAGAAATATCTACTACTATTATCAATGGATATTCCAACTGTTAAGATGGGGATTAATTTGTTTATGAAAACGGAGATAGATTTTCTTTATTTAAATCATTTTTCTTTACTTTTTGAATATTATTTATTTACAAAAATGCTTAAAACGATTTTCTTTAATTATAAACAAAAAAGCCCGTTAAGAAAACAAAGAAACTCATATTGTATACAAACGCATTTTTGATAAAAATAGATATGTATTAAATGCCATTTTGGAAAGTTCAATTTTATTGATGTAAACACAAAATCTTTCTTTTAGCGGAAATTGTTATTAGCGATGTTATAAACCATTAAAGTTCTTTCAAACCCATTATATAAAATACTCATTGCCTTTTTTATCGAGATTTACACCTATTTGCACACGAAACTCTTACATGACTTTTATATGTTTAAAAAAATCGTCCACACACAGTTACTTATACTACGTTTCCACTTACCCTGAATCCGATATTTAGCTAAGTAGATTTAGCATAAATCTCGAGTTTTGTTCTAAATCTCGGATTGAAAGTAGGTGAAAACTTAGATTTAGGGTAGCTGGACCCAAATCTGAGGTTGAGCGAAGTAGATTTAAAATAAATCTCGAGATTTATTCTAAATCTACTTAGCTAAATCTCGGATTTAGCGTAGGTGGAAACATAGTATTACGAATAAAAATAAATCTCTTGGCCAATTTGCCACAAAAGATCATTGGATCTGCCAAAAAATCTCTGATTCAAATATAAATACTGCCTTATCTTACGTTCAGAAGCATAGTGACACAACTCAAAAATAACGATTTTTCAGCCGAAGTAAATAAGAAAACCATATTCAAAATCACTTTTTGAATTGCGACACTATCTTTCTCAACGTGCGAAATGCATGCATGAAGAAACGCGGCTACAGAGGCTAACAAACTGGTTTTCTTGAAATACGGAGAAATAATTTACTTAAATGCTTGTTTTGAATAACTCCAATATAACATTTTTGATTCATTCAAATATTCCCGATCTTAAGATTTTGATTAAATTCAGTTCTTTAATTAGGTTTTTTATAGCCTTGAACTGTAGGAGGAAGTACGCAATTAATTTTGTACTAACCTAACTTGCAACTAAGAACATACTTATTTTCAAAAATTTCAATTAAAAAAAAAAAAAAAAAACAAAAAAAAATTATTAATTTATTTGTATAGTACGAAAAAAATATATTGTTCAAGAAATTTTGCTTTTGTGATAACATTAAATAATAATGTTTATTCGAGATTTCTAAAGAATAACTTGTTAGTTTGTGTGGTGTTAATTTTCAAAGTGATTCTCAAAACTTAAAAAAAGTCATTTTCATTACTAACCAGATACTATTATAGGTACTATTGATTTATTGAACATTTATATATTGATAAATATATTTATATATCGAACCAAAGTAAGAACAGTTTTGAGATAAAAACAAATCCAGATCAAAACAAAAGGTATCTATGTTCTTCAAAATTGTTTTTTGTTTATCAATTTTAAGCGAAATTGTTTAATTAAATAACAAGACTTGTTAAAAACTAATTATTATTATTATTATTCATTGGGTCAATTTTCCAATAGTTGTTTCTGATTCATTTGTTCTGTAATGTTGGCGTTCCAAAGCCTATGCTGGGTGCAATTTTTCCACTGCTACTATCCAACGATTCTCTGAAAAAAAAAAAAATTGTATTAAAACAATTATAACATTTTTTAGGGGTAAATAAAAGCAAAGTGCTACAATGGGACGGTATTGTTTTTGTTTACTATTTTTTATATCTTAAGATATCGATTCCAAAGACAATAATTGTATATTTGGGTTTAGGTAGGTACATCGTACATGTAAGCCTACATTTTGGTTAACAAATTTTGTGGTAGTGCTATACTTTAAAATAGATTGCAAGATTCTATATAAACAAAAAAAAAAATAATATTCACACAAGAAAACATTGTTATCCGATTCTGTCTGATGAAACTTGTAGATCACAAAAAAGGTAGTTGAAACCCGATAGCAAAATCCTACCCATTTGAAGACAGACATACATATACACAAGTAATTGGCATAATTTTGCATTAGACACGCTAAAAAAATTATAACACAGCAGAACAGTTTCAAGAGAAACATAATACATATGTAACAAAATTGTCAGAACAAAGAACATAATTATTTGACTGTTTTCACGAATCTGGGTTTTACTGGCCGTGTAATGAAGGCATGCTAGCAAGGAGGTGCAATTTTGATTAGTTTAAGCATAGATCTGACAAACATTTTTGTCAAATATAAGAATTAAAATGTTGAAAACTTTGCATTTGAAAATAATATTAAATTTTTGTAGGTACTTTATTAATAGAAGCACCTGACTCCAGGAGCATTAACAATAATAATTTTGACTATATGCTTGTAGGACCTTTATAACTTTTAAATGCATGCTGCACGGCACAAGTCAGAAGGAATAGAAAATAGGAAAGATTATAGGAAAGAATTTTTTGTTGCATTCTTTGACTAACCTTGCTTTGGGATGGTCTTGAAACCATCGTATGATTAACACTATTTACATGTGGCGTTGTCGCACTGCCCGCTCTTGCTCCTATACTACTCTCACCAGCTTGATCATGTTTATTTTTTTTCTTTATCAAGAGCAGATATGCATCATCTGGATCAAACTTATTTATAAGTTGTTTAAACTGAAAAACTGAAAGAGAATAAATTCTTTTACATTTATCATAAAGAACATATGTACATACATATAAATAAATCGTCTTCTTAGCCTGTAGGGCGTACATATCTTTCAAATACTGTTTCAGTATACACGCCCACACTGACGTTATACGTTTCCAAATGTCGCCAATAACCTCGGGTAAACGTTTAAAGAAAACATGTGGATTTTCCTCATGGTCTTCAAGAATATCGTCTGCATTTTCAGCAGGTTTGACATTCTTTGAATGTGGCTACTAGATTTTATAAATCAGATCAGAGGGGCGCATCTTGAACAACATATGGAAATTAGGTACATTGTCAGCGATGTAGAGCATCTGACGGAGTGGATTTTGATCATCAAATTGCTTGATTAGTGTTAAGACTAAGCACGTTGTTGATTTTTCGATTCGTTGCACTTTCATATTAATCTCCTTTAGCCTGGGATCTTCTTGATACGCTCACTATAATAAAATGTTATTTGTTATTTAAGATTCTTGGAATCTGTACCAAGAGTATATATGTTGCAATCAGCATAAGACGTACTAAACCTTGTCGCAATACTACACTCATCCCTTGCAGCATAAAGTCTAGGATAGCTTGCACATATGTATAATTGAATGATTCTGTTGGCCATCATTTAAAATCTTCTTCCTTTTTTGTTTTTCCCTTAAGAAAATGCTTAAGATTTGTTTATAAATAAAAAGAAAAACTGATGGTGGCGGCTTGCAAACATAAGTCTATTGGACTCTTTTTTTCTGAAGCACCTTAATGCATTTAACACAACCAACGATGGATAAGTTCCGTAGGTTTTAGCACTTCCCATAAAAGGACAATAAATAATTAACAAAAAATATTTTTAGAAAATTACAGACCGGGATATAGGTATATTTAGGATGTACATAAAAGTTTGTCGAGAACTTTTCTTTTTTTTGTTTGTTTAAATAGAAAGAAACGCGGGAAAAAATGTGAAATAAATTATGGGCTGTCAAAAATGTTGACGTTGTTTGGGACAGATTTTGTTTCATGTGTGTTGGTTTTGTGTACGTGTATGATAGATTTTACTACGTTACATAACATTACGTCGCGTAACGTTAAATATGTGTGTAAATTGTAATTGTTTATAGAACTGTCATTTTTTTCACATTTTGTTAATTATTTATTAAACTATGATTCACCAAATTCTAAAATTGATTAACCAAATTTCACAAAGCGATTTCCGATCGATTGATACCAAAAAACCCTATTTTTGTTACTATCGTTTGCTAACTATACGCCAAACCTTAAATTGTTAATAACTTTTAAACTAGGATTCACCAAATTCTAAAATTCGTTGACCAAATTTCACCTAATTCTCACCTAATTATTTGCATCAAAATTTTTGAAAATCGTGAAAACTCGCTGCTAACTATACGGCGGTCACAACTTGTGAGCCTCAAAAAAATTGTTAAAATTGTGATCTGCTTCAGAGCAGGTCACAACTCACAAATTATTAGAGTTTTGATAAAATTTTTATTTCCATAAAATATTTTGAGAACAAATTAAAGTTTTTTATATTTGTGAATTGTGATTCAACAAAAATGGAATTAGACCTTGTTTTGTTCCATCTTATTGGTTGCATCTGGAGATAGTTTCTCAGAAGTCATCGTTGTACATTTGCGATGTATGGCTGCATCGGCGTTACTTTGGACAACGATTTTTTTAATCACAGCATAATGATTTTATGCTTGAGATCCAAAGAGAGCTAGAGTAGCTCAAGGAGTGGCCATCATTCATCATATCGCTCAAATCGAAAGAGAACGAAGTTCATGGACGCACAACGAACGAGCCATGTTCGAACCATATAGGATTTCATTGCATTTCTTAAACACAACAACCACCCCTATCTTGTGATTCCATTACATATAAAGTTATCAAAGAGTTGGAGGCTGTTGTGCCAAAGAATTATATCATTGCAACCAACACAAATATAATTCCAATCACAAAAATAGCCGCAGGTAGCTTTCGACCACACAAAGTTTTTGGTATGAATTATTTTTCGCCACTGGGCAAGATGAAATTGCTGGAAATCATAACACACCCACGAAGGACACAGGAGCGGCTACAAATGTTGCTGCGGGATTGAAAAAAGGCAAATTTTTGTCACCAACAGTTGGTTGCGGATTCCATACCTAGTACTCGAAATTTAGGCACTATGCTTTAAGAAGCTATCAGGTAAGATATTGATATTAGACAACTTGATTTTGTGAATAAAAGCAATAAAAAATTATAGGCTTCTTCTTTAGGGTGTTGATCTAAAAGATTTGAACAAAATGATCAAAACGTTTGGATTCCCCGGAGCTGCAACCTTAGCTGATGGAGTTGGTATCGATGTTGGATCCTACATCGCTGTTGACTTATCAAAAGTAAGCAAGTAAAAATCACTTCGGTTCAGTTATTTATTTTGTATCTTTTTAATTTCAAGGCATTTGGTGACCGATTCAGTGGACGCAATGTAGAAGTTATGCAAGATCAACTTTCCAAAATCAGCCTCCAGTTGAGAAAAGATACAAATTAACTTCAATTCACGATAATTCTGTTTACATAAGCAGCGATAACGAATCCAACTGCGTCTGCAACAACATCAACAAAAAATAATGCAACTACCAGACAAACAATGTCCGAATTTCACAAATCATTTGTAGTCTCAGTCTTATTTTTACCAAGACTTCACCGTAATGCACAACAAAATTTT
This sequence comes from Episyrphus balteatus, assembly GCF_945859705.1. Classification (NCBI taxonomy): domain Eukaryota; kingdom Metazoa; phylum Arthropoda; class Insecta; order Diptera; family Syrphidae; genus Episyrphus; species Episyrphus balteatus. Next base: position 80,808,054 of record NC_079135.1, on the reverse strand, counting down.
TATTTATAAAAATTTTATTTGTATTAGATATAAAAAATCTTTCCCGGAGTAAATTCTAGAAACTAAATAACTTTTATTATTTTATCTATTTTTTATTATTTAAAATACATATTTTAAGAAAAATGATTATACATATTAACATGCATCTAAAAATAAAAACCATAACCACAACCAAAATCAAAAACTTGTCGTGTATTTTGCAATCTATTCATAAAAGGGAGACGAACAGCAGTTAAAGAGGAGACAAGCTTTCTACTCCTTTTGTCAAGCAAGTAAGTTAGCTACCATCTGGTGCAAGAGTTGTTTATTTTTTTTTATTTTTAGCAGCATTTTTCTACGATCAAATAAATATCATGTAAATTAAATAAAAAAGAAATTGAAATTTGTACCGAGAGCCGGATAATAATGTTTGTTGCTTGTGTTCTTTAAAAAGCTTTTGCCCATTCTAAATGCAAAGAACTACCTCAAAACCAATATGACACCATAAACCCAACGTAGTCGCCTTAAAATTCAAAACAAAAAATAAAAATATGTATAGTTAAAAACTTTATTAATTTTCAATTTTACTCAAAGAGAGTGGAATAAATAATTAAGAAACAAAAAAATTCACCGTTCAATCCCGATATAATGATTTGGTGGAGTTTAAAAAGTTAGATATTGTATTTGATTTCAAGAATCAAGAAATCCGGATTGAATTTGTCTGGGATTCCACGCACCAAAGAGTCCAATACTTTGGGCCTTTTGGTCATCTTCTGTTTGACAAAAACTCCGTGCAGCCTGGGTATGTTATTGCTCCAAGTTCTGTTGACAAAAAAAATAACTATTACTATTTTTAACATTGCATATTTTAAAAACCGAGAAGAAAAACATTTTAACATTGTACAAAGCTCGAAACAACAGAATAGAACACAAGTTTAAACTGAGCTGGAGACATATTCAAAATTACCTTAAAACATTGGTCATTTGTTGCCTGAAGAAGTCTACAGATGCAGCTATTTGAAAACATCTATTGTCCGAGAACTTTTGGCCGAGATTTTGCAAACCTAAAAAGATTTAAAAACAAAAATATTAAAAACGATTTATCTTGCAAAAGTGTGTATGTCAACTTAACCTGATATGAACCAAAGGTTAATCAAGATTCTCTTGCGATTCAACTTCATCCGGTATTGTTGAGTAGCTGGAGCAGTTTCGTCTCCAACAACTGCTAACCCTGAATCATTTGCCCTATCCTCATTCATTTTTTTCTCCATCGCGATGTACCAATCCATTACCAACTTTGACAAACAGTCGAGTGTTAGGGCATTGCACTTCTACTGCATGTTTTGTATCCACATTTAAGTTGACCACTGTAAATAAATTAAATTTTATTAGATTTTTGTTTTGTAATTTTTTTATATTAAAAGCTTACATGAAATCTTCATTCAGAACTCCGTTGTCTGTTTCAGCACATATGCTTCCTGCATTTAAATAGATTTATGTATAACTCCTTTCGTTTTGTTTGGCTAACATAAGAAGTTGGTTCATTGTGATGACGAGTTTTTGTTTTAGAGAACTTTTTTCTTGTTTATATGTTAAAAAAAAAATTATACTTATATGACTTTAATAGCATTGTCCTGTGCTTGATCTGGACATGGATTAGCAATTCGAGCAATACACATCTTTAACAAACCAAACGAGATAAAGAGCACTGTCTGTGAGATAATATCTGTTTCAGCAACAACATGTCAATGTAGGCCAAGCCTGAAAAGATATTGTACAGCTTCAAGCAATTCCATATGAGCTGCGACCGAGACTCTTTCAATGGTGTACGACTTCTCTATGATTTAGTTAATAGAGTTGCAGTGATTGTTTTTCTTCTCATTTACTTGTAAAGGGAAAAAGTCTCCTGACGCACAACTGAATTTTATCGATCCTGGCTTGTTTCAACCATCAATGATTGAGATGAGCCATTGGAAAACTTGCTTTCTTGAATGTTCCATTAAACTCGCTAACAAACGGTTCAACCTGAAAAGACAGTTTTCTTGTAGTTATTTCAATACAAAGACACGATACTAAACTTACGATAGAGGAATATCAATGCAGAAATCTTGCAATTCCAAGCGCTGTGCCTAGTGTTCAACGTTCACGTAGCAACTACCACCTCCATTTTCCGATGGCCAAGAGTTAACTATAAGATAAAAGCATAGTAGTATTAAATGATATTTGACTTGTTAAGGGAATACCTGAATCATTTTGGATGGTGTTACGCCATTTGAGCACTCCAACGTATGTATGTGTTCAATAAGAATTGGAAATGGCATGTGTGGGTTAAGTCCGATTTGTGAAAGGTTTCGCCTGGAGTTTTCAGTGTCAGCAAATCAGAGGATTCAAGTGTTTGTAGTCCAGCGTGACCATTTTTGGATGGTGCAGCTTCTAGTAGAACACGCAGAGGAGCATTATCATCGGTGACCAGACGATCGTCTTTTGAATCTGTGTATTAGATGGAAAATGACTTCTTTCAGTCGATAAATGCCATCTTTTTTTTAGCCTAGAAAATTTTATTTTATTAGCAAATGTACGTAGACAAGAAAATATATCTTTTTACCATTTTCAATTGTTTTTATTTGTTAAATTCGAATCATACAAAATATTATGCACATTGTTTTGTTTTTACTTGATTTGTTTTGACAAATCAGCTGGCTGTCTTAAAACTCACCTCTTCTATGGTGAGTTTGTTGTGAGGTTTCTTATTGGCGATTGGAGGATATACTACTAGCGCCGTAGTGGTCAAAAATTGCAACCAAATATACAGGACGGAAAGAACTAGCGCCACCTAGCCTTCACAAATTGGAAATAGTTTTGTTTACGTCAAGCTGTCAGGCCATCTTTTTTGTTTTGTAAACAAACACTCATCCTTCGCATTTCAAAAAAAATTTCTTTCGGGGTTTATTGTTTTGTTAAAATTCGTATGTAATACAATTAAATACATAAAAAGAAATATAAATATAAAATGCTTGAAAAAGTAGTTCATACAATTTAAACAAGTAGGTATGTAGTGTGGTGTTTAGATAAATGTAATTTTTATTAAGTTTATTCGTTCAGTCGGTCGTTGTCGTCCGCAGTCGTTTGTGTCGGTCGCGTCTCGATTAAATTTTGGTGTATAAGTACACGAGTTTTCTCGAAAAACACCATTGCTGTTGGCATCGTTTTTTTTTTACAAATCAGAAATAATGGCTGATGTTGAAAGTGTTCAGTAGCAGAGCAGCCATATGGAATTAGAGTCACTTCCACTAACCTATCACAACCTCACAACTACAACCTATACTTCCAGATATCAAGCTGCTCGGAAGATGGAGTTGCACTGATGTAACCCCAAGCGTGAGATGTTGGTAAAGCATTTTGAGAGTCATCAAACTAAGACAACAGACTCAATAGCAACAAACAACGCAAGTTACCCAAATTATCACCTAACGACAGCAATATCAGCGGTAGCAACAAGAAATGCAACAAGCTCAGGCCCACGTCAACAATTGAAGAGGGTCTCAGTGAGTCATCTGAGGCTAAAACAATTCGAATCTTCACATACCATACATGTTCGCTGACCTTCACCCAAGAGAACTAATACAACTTACAACTCACTGTACACATGATCATAAATAATATTATTTTGTGTACCTTGATGTGAACCAAAACAAAACATTAGTCGCAAACACAAAAAAAAAAAAAACCCTCTTCAGCGTCTCTAAATCAATTGTTTCAAGCGCGGGTGTAAGCACAACATCGCCCGTATCATCGACGAGTGCAACCCGGAACTTGATTCGTGGCGAAGTCAAGGATACAAGTGAATCCAGCGGCATGGTAATAAGCTGTAATTCAAACAACACAGCATCAATATTTGAAACAGACATTGAGAGCTTTTTGAAAATATGCATTCCGATAAGTCTGAGAATGATACAGGAGGCAATGGACCAGCTTCTTGTGGAGGATGAGATGGAGCAGGAGGTGATAATCTGTTAATCACAAGTCAGGAGAACCAAACCAGATTCCACAACCAAATTCTGCTGAAGCAGGTATGAGGTGAGTTTCGCTTTTAACTTTAATCGTTAACATATTCCCTTTAAAATTATTTTTTTCTATCAAAATAGTGCCAAACAACATCAACAGCAACAAAAATTTCTTGTGCAAGACATCAAACAGATTCAACAGCTCTTGGAGAGTGTTGGGAGTATTGCAGACCAGCAAAATGGCCTTAGATGGAGCGACACTTCAAATGATTGAAGACAACAATCAAATGGTGACTGTAAAACAAGGCGATAATCCAGCAGGGTCACGGAGATCATGTTCTTGGTGACCTCGGTGTTTGAATTACCATGTCCGTTTCATATACCTACTACTGATGAACAGCCTATTGATTAAATGGAATGGAAATTGAAGGTATCGTCTTTGCAACGATAGCTGTTGGTGAAACAGCGTTAGAAGCCATCTGATTTGATAAATTCATACTGTTTTGATATCTAAAATTTAAAAAGTAGCGATTTTTTTTCATTGGAATTCGTTGTAGATCGAACTTTTGGTTCTTTGCAATTATACATAGATATATTAGAGGAAAACTTTCAAATTGTATAGTTTAAGTTCTTTATTGTTACGGTGATTCAGTTTTTAATTATTAAAATATACATAAAATTAATTGTGAATACATTTAATTTGATTTTTATTTGAACAGATTTTCGAGTAAATTTATTGAATAATTATAAGAATTGAAATTGTGTTTTTTTTGCACACAAAATGTCTATAAATTATGTAGGCGATAAAAATATTCGAAGTCTGAATATCAGCTCGGGTAACCTTATTCTGGTGTTTCTTGAATTTGAACTCGATATGTTGTTGAATAAGTTTCTAGAAAAAAATAATTGAAACTGATTAGAAGAATTTTCATTAAGTAACAAAAAATACAGTAAAAACCTGATCATATTCCAACTGAGACTTGCGAGAAAACTTCACTGGCGTCAGTTATATTAGTCGTTATATTTGAAAGTGGTATAAGTCACAATATAAAAAAGAATAACTAACCCATCTACTGGATACAGTGGCAGTGTGTCATCACAGATTTGATGGAACACCAATGGGTTTAAATGGATATCTTCCTGAGAATGTTTCACAGAGAACAACTTTTAAATTTATTTGATTGTCTTTTGCGTTTCCAGTTGCTTGCGGAGCCAGCTTCAGGAACTTTTTTTTTCAAAAATGTGTAAATGAGTGACCCAGTCTCTTCATTCCCAAAATCAGTAAAGAAACACCAATGGATTTGATTTGGTCAACTTTGTTCGAACGCACTTGATGCCAACATTCTGCTATGCAGATCAAGAACATCTGTTTGCAAGCCGACGAAACGGGGTCTTCTCAGTCAATTCTCAGATAATTCCTCTGCTGATCCTGTTGCTGGTAATGCAACTGCTGCTGTGAACGAGATCCATGGGATTGGTTTTATTGTTGAGCAGAATGTAATGTTGATCTTGCTTCTGTTCTTGTTCTGGTCTGTTGTTGTTTTTGTGGCTTGCCGACACCCGTTGGTACTTATGTATATTTTTTTTATTGTTGTCCTTTTTGGTGTTCAACTTTTTTTTTGTTCTTTTGGTGATTGTTTTCTGCCAAGTGACCTACACAAAGACTTCGAGGGTGTCAAACACAACATGGACGACGATCGGCTACGGTAACAAGGACAATCTTCAGAATATACTTTCTTAGAATCACATTTATGTATGTAAATAATACGACGCTACTTAGGTTGATTTGTTTGAACACCTTTTTCTTAATTTTTGTCCTATTTATGTTACTTTTTATGTATGTAAATTTTTAAAATTAATTTTTGCTCAATAAAATCGCGAACGAAAAACGAAACCAATGAGATGCGAAAGAAAAATGTTTTGTTTACAAAAAAATGTCAGATGACTTGACAGCTGGACGTGTGTTGTCATTTCCCACAACAAGGTGGCGCTAGTTCCTTCCGTCCTGTTTATTTAGTTGCAAATGTTGACCACCGGTAGCGCATTTCAACTTTTCCAATCCCCAATGAGGTTTTCCGCAGAATACCAAATTGTGACAACCTCATAAGAAACCTCACAAAAATAACCTCACAAAAAATTGTGACTTGTGAGCATCACAACTTCAGAATAGCCCTGTAAACTTATTTTCTGATGGTTTTTCTTGAATTTATTAGGGGTATTCACGATCCGGTGCAGCAAAAAGGTGTAAGATTGCTAAATTTTGTTTTTCTACTACTACAACTACAACAGCCAAATTTTGCACCATTGTATTTTATTTTTGCAATAGGGTTAGGGTATAGCAAAAGTGTAAACAAAATTGTAGTGTGTTATTTTTTTTAAGAAAATGTTACACTTTTGCACTTTTACAACGATACAAGACCATTTGCATCGAATCGTGAATACCCCTATTGATTTGTATTTTAATTATTTTTACTTTGCTACAGGTAATACCCGATGGTATTTTTCGTTACCATGTCCGTTGTTGACTTTGGAGACTTCAAAATGTTTCGTTTCGCTTCAGCTGCGTACTAGTGCTATTTGTTTTTGGAAAAAAACTACAAAAATTGTTTTTTTTTTTTTTAAACCAAAAAATAAGCTTTCTGCATCATTATTTTTAATTTTGTGGTTGGAAAAACTTTCACGAAATGAGTTTGAAAATTTTCACTTCTTGACTTTTTGCCGTTGTAGTTATACCTTTAGTTTTTTTTAGTTTTTTCTTTTCAAAGAAATGTCAAATTTGCGGACGCAAATTGAGAAAGTGAGTTTATGTCCGAAAACAAAACTGAACGAAACCGAGCAATCCGCTATTTTGGCTGTGACATCTGATTTGCATGTATTTGGGAATTTTCGTACGTCAATGTACACACCCTTCCGACTATTATAAGCTGCGTTCCTTTGGAAATATTTATCTACTGCTTAGTACTTAAAGCTGCTTTGAACTACTTTTTCGGTATAGCAAAAGTAGTTCAAAGTAGTTGTAAGTACTAAGCAGTAGATAAATATTTCCAAAGGAACGCAGCTATAGTTTTGCCTAAAAATATTAAATGGAAATCCCACACCAAAGTATGAAAAGTGAAGTCTACACTAAAATCATGTTTTATTTCTTTTTTCACAGTATCACCCTTTATTTTACATTCTACTAATACCATCGAACTTATTAATAAGAACTATTTTTATACTCACTCATACTCCCTTACGATTCATGATTTTTTTGACAGACAAAAAAAAATAATTTATCTTTGTTGATTTGTTTTCCTTTTACGAACTGTTTCTCATAGAAAAGAATACAATTTTGGTAACAAAATTTCTGCTTTTGTTAATTTAAATTAAAAAAAAAAGAAATCAGTAAAATTTCCTTGTCTTTTATTATTAATTAAGAACAAATAATCATGGGCATTTATGACACAGTAATGCAAGAAAAACCCCCCGTTGTTCTTGACATTGGAACTGCTTACACCAAGTAAGATCAATTTTTAACACAAAAAATGATGTCATGACGCATACTTAATTTAAATACAATTCCAGGCTTGGCTTTGCTGGAGAGGCCCACCCTAGATTCATCCTACCAACCGAAAGTTTTCTTTCTTCCACTGGTCAAATCTGTAAACTCTTCAATTACTCATCTCAGACCGAGTTATATGACCATACTGTTGATTTTCTTCAGACTGTCTTTTTCAAGTAGGTTTCTATTTAGTTTTGTTAAATCAATCTTAAATGTGGATATTATTCCAGACATGTATTAGTTAGTCCCAAGGATAGAAAAGTTGTCATTGTAGAGAATATATTTGGGGAGACTATCATCCGCGAGACTATAGCCAAGGTGTTGTTCAAACACTTTGAAGTTTCGTCTATTCTATTTGTGCCCACACATTTGGTGGCATTGTCAACATTGGCAGTGTCCTCGGGTGTGGTTGTCGATATGGGTTACAATGAGACAACTGTTGTCCCAGTTTTCAGTGGCGTACAAATTCTAAAAGCATTCCAAGATCAAGCTTTTGGAGCGAAATCTATTCACGACGAAATCAAACGGCAATTAGTGGAAGCCGGCATCAATCCTATTCTTCTAACCGAGTCAATTTTAGAAGATATCAAGGTTCGAACATGTTTTGTGACAACTTCCGAAAGAGCCAAGCAATATAGAGAGGGTTTGCCAATAACACCTCCACCAGATCTCGAGTATTCCATCAAAGAAAAGGAAATTATTACAATTCCCGGTTCTGTACGTGAGACGGCCTATGAAATAATGTTTGCAGAAGACAATGAACAATCGAGTTTGCCTTATTTGATATTGGATTCCATTCTCAAGTGTCCTGTTGATGTTAGGACAGTTCTCGGTGAGAATATATTCCTTATTGGTGGAACTTCGATAATGATGGGATTATTATCACGTTTGAAAACTGAATTAAATCTGCTACTAAACAACAATAATCGATATAAAGGTAAACTATTTTTCAAGAGTGTGAAATTTCACACGGCCATTGGACGACCGAATTTTGCTGCTTGGTTGGGTGGCTCTATATGTGGAGCAACTGAGTTTGTTGGTACTAAGTCACTTACAAAAGAGACTTATGCCAAGTGTGGTCATGTACCCGATTGGGTTAATTTGGATGATAATAGGTTGCAAGATTCGGTTTAGTTGTAAGATATGGAATTTCAAATGAGCAGAAAGTTTTGATTTATTTATTCAATATTATATTATTAAATAAAAGCGTTTAGTAAAACCTTTGTAAGTTTATTATTATTCAACTATTTCGAAAATAGTATTTTATTATAAGACCTAGATGTTGCCAAACCATATGGATGTTACAAATAGCTCCACTTAAAGTTATGATGAAGAATATCTTTATCTAACTTATATCTTGTAAATGCAAAGGCGAACTTAAAGTGCTTATTGTGCACAGAAGCGTCGTTATACATTTTAAATAATTCTTTTAAATGAAACATAAGTAATTTCAATATTAATTTTTTTTTTTTATAATATTTTTTAAATTTTCAATTCAGACATTTGATTCAAAATGAGAGAAATGCATCCAATTTTGTAATGGAGTTGTCCGGTTCTTGCACCAGTAGTGTCTAAAAAGAACTTAAACCTTGAATTATGGTCAACTCTTATTCAATTTGTATAAAAACTATGCAAGGAACAGACAACTTTACAATTTTACAATTTTAGTTTACAATTACAATTTTAATTTAAAATCAATTTGATAAATTATTATTATTATTTTTTTTTATACCTTTAAGCAGATGTTAAAAAAAAAAAACAAAAAAAACATCTTACTTACGATTGGTAGTTTAGTTTTATTTCGATTAAATGCTTACACATTAAGACTTAAATTATCTTATAGCAAGTGAAGCTTAAAAATTTGATTGAGTTGAGCTACAGAACATAATATTCGTTTATGACAATATAACAGTATACAAATATAATAAATTAAAAATTACAAAAAATAAAAGCAAAATTGAAAACATATTAAACAATTATAATTTATAACAATAATAATAATAATTTTCAAAAATGTATAAGTTTTTAAGTTTTTTAACATACATCTCCATTTATGTTTTTTTTAATATAAGAAAGAAGAAGAAAAAAAATAATAATCAGGTACTAGATGTTTTTTTTTTTTGAAAAGTTAGTACTGAGTCCTACCTAGGATTCGGTGCTATATTGACAGTACTTGGGTAAAGAAATGAATGGATACCGATTTGAGTTCTAATTTTAAGAATAGTGCCAGTGCCGGTATTAGCTTAGGACTGTCACGAAATTGGCCGTTAAAGTATTTATCACAAAATTGAGCAAAGGAACTTAATAGAACAAAAGGAGTCTAATGATCGCTGTAAGTGGTAGCATCTTCAAGTTATTGTTGTTGTTCATAGATAACAAAATGGAAAAATGTATGTTAAAAGCTTAGGAAATGAAAAAAATGCTAAAGCCATTTTTGTAATTTACTAATCAGTCTGCTTTCGACTTAGTAAATTCTAAAATGGCTTAAGCATTTTACAAATCGTTTGAAATTTTGCGCTAATCGAACTAAATAAATACCTAATGATGAGGCTCACTATAAAGTTTTTAGAATACTGCCTTGTGTAGGTACCAATTAAAATATTTGTATGGAATTTGTATGTATCAAATGCGATTTGTGATTTTGTTTATAATTTAACTTTGACTATAATTTGCGGCTTTCATTACTTGACTTGAAAAGAGATTGAAATGAGTTTTATTGAGTATAAAAATTATTTTGCTTTAAAATCTCATATTTGGTTTTTTTTTTAAGAAATAAATCATTTTAATTGACTTTTAGAATTGTTGGTAATATTTCCATCATAAATTTTGCAGGCTCACCATAACACCATTCAAAATTAAATGTGAAAAATTCCAACAAAATTTCAGACGAAAAAAAAAATCAGTAAAATTTTAATTTTGTTGTTGTATTTTTTTTTTTAATAAAACGGCAAGAGTACGATAACTCAGGCGGTAAATAATAGTAACGGATTTTTATAGAGAAGTCAAATGCATGAATTTTTTACTATGGAAAAAATTCCCCTCTTTCAGAAGAGACTAAAAATTTAAAAAAATAATTAAAACAACGTTAACACTTTGGTAGTTAGAGTTATAAATTATGCATTTTTCATAACCCAGAACTATAAATTTCACTTCGTGGTTCAGCTACTTTTATCTTCTGAAATTGGTAGGTGCAGTTTAGGACTAGTTCAAGGTCCATTTATGTTAAAATAGCTAAAGTCATGCTTGAACCAAACTTGATCTACCTACGTTTGTACAACTTATCATTTTTTTAAAGTTCATTTTTTTTTTTTTAAAGAATTCGACATTTAAGTTCTTCATTCCGAGCAACCGTCATAAAGTCAAAAAGTGAAAATTTTCAAACGCTTTTTCTGACTGTTTTTCCCACCACAAAATAAAAAACAATGATGCAGAAAGCTTATGTTATGGTTTATTTTTTAGGTCATTAGTCATAGCGTCGCCTCAATAAAATAATGTCGTAGGTATGTTACATTCGGCTAATTTTGGGAAAACGCAATTAAAGTTCAGATTTTTTTTTCTCGAAAACTGTACGGTGAATTTTTTTAAAAATATCATTAGTCTATTGAATAGACCCTTTTGGATGGAACAAATTCGTTCAAGACTTTTTATTGGCGATTATGATTCCTTGGCATACAAGAATACTCCAGCCAAAAGTGCTACTAAATCCGTTGGTGCATTTCTGAGAAAACGGCAACACTGGTCGGTTTTCAGTTTTTTTGATTTAACTCGAAAACCAAGCCTGACTTTGAGATGATTCAAAGACACTTTTCATAGCAAATTAAATTTGCTGTCAAGTTAAGATGGTTAAAAAATTTTAAAAATTATTTTTGACTAAAATTCTAACCTAAAATCAAAGAAAAAAAAGTTAAAAAATTGACAATTTTATTTTTTTTTACTAAATCAAGGGGCATTTTGTGTTTGTAGCCGGGACGTCCAAACTTTGTACTAATGAAATAAAGTAGAGGTAAAATCCTTTGATAATATGTAATTTTCAATTTTTTTTGTCAAGAAATAACTTAAATGTACCTATTCAAAAATTAGCACTTTTTCTAAATTTTTGACTTTTTTAGTTAAAAGCAAGTTTTTAAAACTCGATAAAATCGTATTAATTGGTAACTTTTAGACTTTTAAAGTAAACATACTTCGAGGGATTGATTTAATATAAACTAAATATGACAAACAAAAAAATTTATTTGCATCCTTATGGCCTTTTGTGCAATTTTGTTCATGTGCATTTTTATAAATACGGGTCGAATGGATGGACGGAGAGCCATTAGCTTTGGTCTATTGCATAGAAGAACATTTAATACCAACTCTTTTACTGTTTTCAATGGCCTGAAAAACAATCCTTGTAAAATCCGCGACCAACAAAAAGTTTCTCTTGAAAAACGAAAAAAATACTCAAATGAGTTTGAAACAAAATAGCTCAGGCAAATTAGTAAATCAAATTGCATTTTTTGCGGGACAAATTTTTTCCATGGAACGTGTTTAGGTGAATGTCCTTATCGTAAAAGTGAATTTTTTGGGATGATAAGATATCGAGAACAGCAGCCATCTTGGAAAAGAGGTCGGTGCCGTTTTTATTTTATAACTCCATTTTTACTCATTTAAACCAAAAATGTCCGAGGATAGACTTATTATCAATTAAATTATCTAAAAAATGATATACAAATGAATTCCGTGAGTTAGTTAAATTCAATTTTATAGTCGGTCAAAGTCCGGGTTCTTCTCGAAAGGTTAAGACAATATGAAATTTTTTCAAATATCTGAAGAACTTTTTATTTGTTTGGGATTGTCTTAAAGAATGAATTATAGCACTTTTAATTATCTATGAAATGAGCCCTTTATCGTAACTGTAACCAACATAATGTATAAGCCATCTAACGTCGAAGTTCACATTCTACTAGTCAAAAGTGAGAAAATAACAAGTTTTCTTCTATTAGACCGAGCAAATTTTTGAAGTGGAGGTATAACCAAAATATAAGTAAACAGTTTTTTAACTATATTCGTCTAAATATTGAATTAAAAGTTTGAAATCTTTAATGTTAACCTTTATATGGTTTTCGAGGTTTTAAATGAAGTGAATTTTCCAATTAATGTGAATAAGCTAAAGTGACACTATTTAAAATTCTAAATATAAGAACTGATGCCCTGTCATTTTTCCTAAACATGAACACCTCAATCTCAGCATTACGATAAGTATAACTCAAGATATGAGGTGTGTAAGCCGTTATGTTTTCGAGACTATTGTGTTTAATTTTTGATTGTTTATTTTAACTATTGAAATCCCAAATATGTTCAGTTTAAAAATCGTATATCATGACTTCGACGTTTGTTGCTTCTACAATGTGATGGTTACAAAAACAATAAAGGGTTCATTTCATAGATAATTAAAAGTGCTATAATTCATTCTTTAAGAAAATCCCAAACAAATAAAAAGTTCTTCAGATATTTGAAAAAATTTCATATTGTCTTAACCTTTCGAGAAGAACCCGGACTTTGACCGACTATAAAATTGAATTTAACTAACTCACGGAATTCATTTGTATATCATGTTTTAGATAATTTAATTGATAATAAGTCTATCCTCGGACATTTTTGGTTTAAATGAGTAAAAATGGAGTTATAAAATAAAAACGGCACCGACCTCTTTTCCAAGATGGCTGCTGTTCTCGATATCTTATCATCCCAAAAAATTCACTTTTACGATAAGGACATTCACCTAAACACGTTCCATGGAAAAAATTTGTCCCGCAAAAAATGCAATTTGATTTACTAATTTGCCTGAGCTATTTTGTTTCAAACTCATTTGAGTATTTTTTTCGTTTTTCAAGAGAAACTTTTTGTTGGTCGCGGATTTTACAAGGATTGTTTTTCAGGCCATTGAAAACAGTAAAAGAGTTGGTATTAAATGTTCTTCTATGCAATAGACCAAAGCTAATGGCTCTCCGTCCATCCATTCGACCCGTATTTATAAAAATGCACATGAACAAAATTGCACAAAAGGCCATAAGGATGCAAATAAATTTTTTTGTTTGTCATATTTAGTTTATATTAAATCAATCCCTCGAAGTATGTTTACTTTAAAAGTCTAAAAGTTACCAATTAATACGATTTTATCGAGTTTTAAAAACTTGCTTTTAACTAAAAAAGTCAAAAATTTAGAAAAAGTGCTAATTTTTGAATAGGTACATTTAAGTTATTTCTTGACAAAAAAAATTGAAAATTACATATTATCAAAGGATTTTACCTCTACTTTATTTCATTAGTACAAAGTTTGGACGTCCCGGCTACAAACACAAAATGCCCCTTGATTTAGTAAAAAAAAATAAAATTGTCAATTTTTTAACTTTTTTTTCTTTGATTTTAGGTTAGAATTTTAGTCAAAAATAATTTTTAAAATTTTTTAACCATCTTAACTTGACAGCAAATTTAATTTGCTATGAAAAGTGTCTTTGAATCATCTCAAAGTCAGGCTTGGTTTTCGAGTTAAATCAAAAAAACTGAAAACCGACCAGTGTTGCCGTTTTCTCAGAAATGCACCAACGGATTTAGTAGCACTTTTGGCTGGAGTATTCTTGTATGCCAAGGAATCATAATCGCCAATAAAAAGTCTTGAACGAATTTGTTCTATTTTTGCTCTGGAGCTCGGGTCTATTAAATAGACTACATGACATATCGCACCTCCGGTGGTACAACGACGTAAGTGCAAAAATGTTGATTCTTCAGAAAACTCGATTAAACATTTTGAAAACGTTTGAAAACAATGTAACGGTCCAAAGGAATTTCTGCCCCCTGGATACAAATAGAACATTTTCAATTGGGTCTTTGTTTCATCGGAAGGAAATACCTTTTCTTGAAACTATGGCATACTTAACTCAGAAAATTCAAAATTTGCACTTACGTCGTTGTTCCACCGGGGGTGCGATATACAGAAAAATAATTCATCATCCAATATTTCTTTACGTAGGGTAGAGTTGCTAGTAGCCGGCCCCTTAAGGATTCTGTCTCATAAAATAAAGCACAGAAACGTCAAATATCAACATTTTCGAATAATTCTTGAAATAAAATGTACTTTATTTAATAATTTTTCGGTATGGTCAAAAAAATAGTTAATAATAGTTCCCAAAAATATTTTATTTAAGTTTTTGTAAAGTCCGATTCTCCTAAATCCGGCCTTTGTTTCCTATTTTCGGCCATCTAGTGTCCCATTTCCGGCCACTGACTTTATAAGGTCAAGCTTAAATAAATTGAATGTTTTTAATTTAAATTTTTGTGAATTTTTTAAGAATTTAGAAACAATTTTGATTGTTAATAAGTTATAACATCAAATAATTTTAAAATGTATTTTTTTTTTCCCATTTTTTAAACTTTTATCAATAAAAGGGGGCCGAATACAGGAAACTCTTGAATTTCAAAGCTTTTTTTTTTCTGTTCTATCTCCGGCCCCCCTAAAATTACCAAAATCCACATCTTTTTCCTATTTAAAACCTATATTATTTGAAGAATAATATATATTTAATAAGAAAAACAACATTTCAAAGCATTAGCTCTTAAATTGTTACCACAAAACACTAATTACGATAGTAGGTTTCAGCAGTAAAATTAAAAATAACCATACCTGATTGGATCACTTCACAAAAACTTATTTTTTTCCAAAAAAACTGAATAACAAGAATAATAAGAATATTGTAATTTTAGGAGAGACATTTAAAACAACAGAATAAGAGCAAAAATTTGGAATAAATAATACGAAATCACTAGTTATAAGGATTTTTCTGAAAGGTGGCCGGCTACTGGAGAGGTCCGGAATTAGGCAAATCCTACCCTTTGCTTAATTAATAAAATCCTAAAACCACTATTTTATGCACTTTGTAGGCATAAAATAGAGCATAAAGCTCCTCGGATAAACTTGGCGCAGGTCGACTCGTCCGACCTGCTCGACATCTTGATACTTGATTGCAACTGAAATTACACTCTTCAGTTTATTTTCTTATGAGACAAACGACAAACGTTTACTGAAATTCCAGTTGTATGTGTTGCAAAAACAGCATATACGACAGTTATTTACCGAAGAAAGAAAAACACAGATTTTGTATGAAAAATTTGTAGTATGTGATAATTTTTGTCGTATGCGCACGTTTTCTGTGCACTTACGACAAAAAGCTACTGAAAATGTTTGTAAACCTAGACATACGACAAAATGCATAGCGATTATCTCGGAAACGGATACAGATATCGAAAAACGGATTTCACAGAACGAAGGAGAAAAAATCAATTAGCAAAACTGCATTCAAATCTCGAAACCTCAATTTTGCACATACGACAATATTTTATTGAGGCGACGATAGTTAAGGCTTAAAATGAGTTTGAAAATTTTCACTTTTGTACTTTTTAGGCATATAGTTTTCAGTGTTTTCAGAAAAGCTATTTTTATAATAAAATTTTTCTCGAATTTTATTTTGTTTCATATATTTACTTATATTTTCCGCTGAACACAGCCATTTAACAAGCATTTCTTTTATATCCCATCTAGCTCTCTTGTTAATTTTCACAAATGTCAATCCATTTTCTGTCATTCAATTTTATTGCGTATACTTTCTCTCCTTTTTGCTTGATAAGTTGAGCTTTGTTTATTGTTTTCGTAAATAAACCCATTTCCATTGTATTTATCATCTAAAATTAATAAACGACAGTAAGTATAATTCAATAATTATTTCAGAAATTTATATTATTTAACACAATATTGATTAATAGACATGGATATTATGGATATACAAGCAGTCGAATCCAAATTGAGCGACGTAACCGTGACACCAATTCCCCGTTCTCAAGTACAAAACTTCTACAATTACCAACAGCAGCGAGAACAACGCGACCAAACGCCACAAATTCAGATATCAGCAATTCATCATGTTCCACAAATTCCACCGCCACCCAAACCGGTGTCGCCAGCCATAATAACAACACAAACATCAGCCAATATTACAACTCCCATGACTTCGGCTGCAAATATTCCATCGAATCTCACCAATTTGCATGGTCTGACAAAGTATGCACAGCTGTTGGCAGTCATTGAAGAAATGGGTCGAGATATTCGACCAACTTATACAGGCTCTCGAAGCTCTACTGAGCGGCTAAAGCGTGGCATAGTACATGCCAGGATTTTGGTCCGTGAATGCTTGATGGAAACTGAACGTTCGGCGAGACAATGAATCTATTGTGTATTTGTCTTTTATTCGCCAAAATATTATATTTCTTTAGTTAAACAATTTAAGTATTGATTTAAACATAAAACTTAAACTAAAAATACTTCTTCAATTTGATTTTGCATTCAACAAAAAAAATTAGAAAACAACAGAAATGTACCTTTTTTTAAAACAAAACCTGTTAAACTACATAAATAACATTTGTATACCAAAAACATAAAAAAAAACTGATAGGAGCAAAGAAAATATATTAAAAAAAAAAAGAAAAACAAATTATAGCTCAGGTTTTTATAGAACAAAAAATAACAAATAAAAATTAATATTTTATTCAAATTATTATAACTTTATATAAGACACTTAGATTTTAGAGTTTAACAAAAATAAAATACAAACAATAAAAAATATGTAACTATAACATAATGTTGGAGATCAGTACTAAAAAAAGAAAAACCATAACCATTTATGTACAAAATAAGTGCAAAACCAATCGATGTTTTTTATTTTTTGAAAAAAATCGATTCAAAAACAATTGCTTACTTAGTATACAATAAATTCAATTTTGTTTTGTATTAAAAAAAAAAAAAAAAACAAATTATTTAATTGCACCGCTCTGATAAAAACTTAAAATCTAAGAATGAAGAAACTGAAATTTTCATCGACACTCTTTAGGTAAAGTGAGTCAACAGTGGTTACGCATCAACTAAACAAAAAAAAAGTATCGTACTATATAGTAAGTGGCTAGAGGCAGGAAGTGAGAAGAGTTTTGCTTTATTATTTCTATTCTGTTCAATACTTACATCAAGGGGCACGGTAGTGCCCAGCCAAGTTCTCTAGCAACTTTGGCACTACACTCTTATTTACAGGATACAACTCAGGCCATTTTCGACCCCCCTCTAACTTCCACACCAAAGATGATAGAAATTTCAAACTCGCTACATTTGTTGAGCTGGTCAAAACCAAACACCTCACAAAATTTCACACCTCCTACGATGAGTAGTTTCTGAGATATAGGGCTTCAAAAATAGCAAAAACCGTAACTGACTCACTGATTCACTGACTCACAGACTCACTGACAGATCATCAAAATTATGGAGAACTTCCCGATATCGTAGAAACTTGAAATTTTACACGGTGATAGGACTTGTGGTGTATACAAAGGAAAAAATCGAAAATTTGAGATTTTCAATTTAGGGGGCGTGGCATCCGCCCATTTCCGCTGAATTTTCATCAAATATTATAGAGCACTTCTGATTGTCGTAGAATCTTGAAATTTGGTAGAACGGTAGAGCTGGTAGTTTATACAAAGGAAAAAAATTTAAAATTTGAGAATTTCAGCAGGCGGGCGTGGCAACCGCCCCCATTTTCACTGAATTTTCATCAAATATAGAGATTTTCAATTCTACAGCCATACCTTGCAAAAAGTAGTGAAATCACAACAAAAACATACTGTTAAAAAAAGAGCCAAGTTCTTCTATGTTGAAATAATGCTGGCACAAAAAGTACTGAGATGTAAAAGTGTACCAAGTTCTAAAGTTTGGGTTTAAATTCGTATCAATAAAATTTTGATTGTTTACTTGGCAATTTTTGAAATAACTTTAAAAATCGATAATTAAAAGAAAAATTGTCAAGAGAGCAATCAAAATTTTATTGATACGAATTTGAACCCAAACTTTAGAACTTGGTACACTTTTACATCTCAGTACTTCTTGTGCCAGCATAATTTCAAGAGAGAAGAACTTGGCTCTTTTTTTAACAGTATGTTTTTGTTGTGATTATAATTACGGTGACCGTTCATTATAATAATGAACTTTTCATAATTTTAAGTAAATGTTCATTATGAATTATTTTGTATTCAAAAACATACAAAAAATGTTAAATTGTTTTAAAAGCTGTTCATTATTTGTTCAGTATTTATGATTTTATCAAAAAAAAAAAAAAAACGGAAAAGTAAAGTTATTTTTTGAACAAAATGATAATGTGAACATGCCTTAATTTTCGGAATGTGAAAAATCGTATACCCCGATTCTCCCCCACAGTCACAACTTATGAGATTCACAATTTTTCGTTAAGTTGTTGTTAGTTGTAATCTGCTCCATATCAGATCACAACTTTGAGAATTTTTGTGACTCTCATAAGTTGTGACTGTTGGGGGAGAATAGGGGTGGTAATGTAATGAAATGATGCTAGAATTTTGTTTACTCTTAAATAATGTTTTAAACAATTTAAAACAGAAAATAGTTGAAGGTACTACAGTAATATGATTTTTAAATCACTAAATGGCAATTTTTGGCAAGTTAAGCAAATTTTGAATTATTATTAATCCACGATTTTTCATTTAAAAAATTCAAAAATTATGCTTTTTTAGAGTCACCAAAACAGTTTCAATCGATTTTTTACGTCACATCCGTTAACCCTTTCAACCCGGAATGCTGTTATTAACCTAACATGAAATATTTTTCGTTGAACCGATCAAATGATTTAATCTTAGTATATTTAAAACAAAAAAGTTCAAAAAATATCCATAGGGGGCGATGGGTGGGCTCGGACACATATGTTCCAGACGGCTTTTTGAGTGGGACATATGTGCCCATGATTATGAAAGTGGACTAAGTCACTAAATGAATTAAAAACTTTTTCTGAGCTATTGTGGTTAAGAAAAGAACAAATAGATAAAGCTCAGAAAAAGTTTTAATTCATTTAAATTAATTTTGTATTTAAAAATTATTTTTTTTTTAATTCACTCAGTTTGTTTATTTTTTTTAATTACTTTCAGTAGCCTTTTTTATGAAATAAAACATATTTCTTTTATGAAAATAAACTGGGCTTTAATAAAAAGTACAAAAAATTAATACTCATCAACGTGTTTTTTGGTCCTAAATGATATGAAAGTGTAAAAAACAACTTAAAAACGAAGAAAATTGTGTTTGATGCAAAATTGTGGAGAAACGGTTGCCCGCAGAAAAAAAAGTTTTGAGACAAATACTCCAGTCAGAGCGTCGTCGGAAAAAAGGGCCTCACCTTGCGCAGAGAGGCACTGTCAGTTTTTATTTCATGGATCGATAGGGGTATATTTAAAAGGCTTAAACCCAATTTCTCACCACCTGATCATTCTTTTTAGCGGAGTTATTCACAAAAATACATTTTTTTGGGATATTTTACTTCTAAGCTAATATCTTTGCTCCAGATTGTCGTAGACCAAAAAATAAACATACATTCTCTTCCTTATAATATTTTTTATCGTTGTATGTAATTTCATTGTATTTGAGTGAGTAAATACAAAATGGCAGCCATTTAAAGCCAAATTCTTGCTGTTAAAAAACACATTTTTTTCATTATTTCGAAAAAAGCTTATATCATGATTGATATTTTTCTAATTTATTTTGTAGCCCTATTCATGTCCTGCATTTTACAGAAAAAATCAGCTCTTTATCACCAAAGATGGCCGAGCAATTGATAAATGAACGCATGCAAAACCGGTGCGAAAACACCCAAAAATATCGTTTTTTGGGAATAACTCGGCTTCAGAGTGTCCTACGACAAAAAATAAAGCTATTAATTGTTCGTTACAACATTTTCTATCGATTTAATGCACATTATTTTTGTTGAAACAAATAAAAAATAAGTTATATTAAGTCAAAGACGTTTTTTTGTTTAGCAAACTTTTGCCTTATTATTTTATTTTCACTTATAATCATGATCATGATTATGATTTTCACTTATGATTATGTGACGTTCAAACTTAAAAGACAGCTTAACGAAAAGTAATTTTAAAATTACATAATACTTACCTATTTCTAAAAACATTAGCTGTTGAAGCTGCTCAATACCTTTTTTATTTAGGAACAAAAAATACTTTTATGTAAAAACTGAAATAAAAAAAAAAAAAGAGTGTGTGTACACATGTACACGCTACTGAAGTTATACTTCTCATTCAGTATATGTAAATGAATTTCATTTGATATTTTTAATTTCTATTATTAAATTAATTAATCCACACTTCGTTTTTTTACATTTTTATCAAGTTAACAATAAATTAATTCTTTCATCCTCCTTGCGTCCATGTAGTTTTCAATTTATTCTGTGAAATTTACTCATGCGGTTCAGAACGTACGGTATACGCTTAACGAAAGTAAATGAATTGCGCATAAAATGTGCGATATGGTAATTTTATGAAAATTGTGTGTGCTTCAGCACTAGTAGTAGCAATATGGAACTTGCAGGGTTGCTACAAAGCTCAAAAGTGAGCTGAGCTCAGCTCACAGCTCAGCTCAAATTTTGAGCTAGCTCACTTTTGAGCTATGTACCATAGCTCAGCTCATTTGAGCTGAGCTGAAAGTGAGCTGAGCTGATGGTTGAGCTGAACTGTTGGGTGAGCTGAGTTGTCGGTGAGCTGAGCTGAGCTGTTGGGTGAGCTAAAGTAAAGTGAGCTGAGCTGTGATGGGTGAGAGGATACATTGATTTTTATTTGGAAAGTACAACGAAAAAAAAATTTGATAATAACAGCTATCAAATTAACATTTTTCAGTGACAAAAGTCGTCCAACAATTAAAATATCAATTTTGATATTTTATCATATCATTTTGACATTTTTTAATTTCAGGTGGGATAGTGAAAATTTCACTTTGATAATTAAAATATCATTTTGACATTTTTTTAAGTTTAAGTGGATAGTGAAAATTTCACTTTGACAATTAAAATATCAATGTTGACTAGATTTTACGTTTTAGTTTATTATAATGAAACCTATTTCTTTCCTTTTCATTTTTATTATTATTTTAAGAATTTTCTTTCTTTTTTCAAAAACATTACTGAAAGGGAATATTCTTTACAAAATAATGGTGATATTATTTTTTCTATTATAGCATAGGTGATATAATTGTTTTGTAATTTTCTCCCAAACTATGTGAAGTAAAATCTTAGTGCCGATCAAATTTTCTCAGTAAATCATACATTTTACTTCGAAAAAACACAAAGCGCCTTTAAATTAGTACACATTAAGAATTTTTTATTTAGTATTTTTCAATAATTTGGAATGAGAAATTGATATGAAAAAATGATAATAAAATATCAAAAAAAATTTCCAAAATGTGACATTTAAATATCGTCCTGATAATAAAAATGTTGTTTTAACATTTTAAATATCATAAAACACATTTTATAGAGTATTTTTGGCTGATATTTAAAATATGTTAAATTGATATTTAAAAAATGTTAAATTGATATTGGTTTTTTTTTCGGTGTATAATGAAATATGAAGATATTTTAAACTTTTATAAAACACCATAGCTTAAGATGTTTGGTTCTAGTTATCAATGGAATTATTTTAACACATGGATATTAAATAAAGCAGATAATTTTTCGTGATCTTTTCTCTTGGTTTTTTAATAGTAAATATATTTCTATTTTTTTAGTAAAATATTTCTTTTTTTATCATAAAAAAAAATCAGGTACAATCCGGTTTTTCGACTTTTTTCAAAATTCCGAGAAAATCGCGTTTGAAAGTTGGGGTAAATTTTTTTTTCGAAAAATCCCCTAATCTTTGAACGCTCCTGGAAGCTAAACCGCTTGAGAACAATTTTTGGGAGTGATGTCAAATGATAGCTTGTGTCATGGGCCTACGCTTAGCACATTATCAGATTTTTAAAAAATCGCCTTCCATGTTAAACCGCCACATCATGCCTTTTTTTCAGAATCGTGCCTTTTATTTTTTCTACTTTTAAGTTATCCCGGTTTAAGAACACGTGGACCTACAGGGATGGGAGTTGTACCCAAATGTAGGTTAGAGTCCCCGCTACCTTTTGGCATCAAAAATTTTATTTTCATTTTCTTCAAAATTTCGCGATATAGGCGTTGGAAGTTGGGGGCGCGAAAAAACTTCTGGGAGCTGAACGCTTTGATCTAGAGACAGGGGAGTGGTGCCATATGAAAGCTTATATTCTCAGCTACCCGAAAGTGGTATAATCCGGTTTTCGATTTTTTTCAAAATTCCGAGAAAATCGCGTTTGAAAGTTGGGGTAAAATTTTTTTTCGAAAAATCCCTGAATCTTTGAACGCTCCTGGAAGCTAAACCGCTTGAGAGCAATTTTTGGGAGTGATGCCAAATGATAGCTTGTGTTATGGGCCTACGCTTTGCTTATTGTCAGATTTAAAAAAAATTGCCTTCCATGTTAAACCGCCACATCATGCCTATTTTTTCAGAATCGTGCCTATTTTTTTTTTTTACTTTTAAGTTCTCCCGGTTTGAGAACGCGTGGACCTACAGGGATGGGAGTTGTACCCAAATGTAGGTTAGAGTCCCCGCTACCTTTTGGCATCAAAACATTTTTTTCATTTTCATAAAAATTCCGAGATATAGGCGTTGGAAGTTGGGGCGCTCACTTTCAGCTCAGCTCACTTTCAGCTCAGCTCCAATGAGCTACGCTATGGTACCTAGCTCAAATTTGAGCTGAGCTTTGAGCTGAGCTGAAATGTGAGCTTTTTGCAACCCTGGCAACTTGCCACATGGAAATTACCACATGTAACTTGCCACATGAAACTTGCCACACGCAACTTGCCACATGCAACTTGCCACACGCAACTTGCCACATGCAACTTGCCACATGCAACTTGCCACATGAAACATGTAACTTGCAACGTGTTGTGTGTTTTATGTTTGCCGTACTGCGGCGTACTGCATTTTTAAATACTAAAGTACTGCCTACTCTAAAGGTGAAACGACAGCCCTGCTACCCAGGGTGATCGCGTCATAATCCCTTTGACATTCTTGTCAAAAAGTAAATTTTCATACCCACCCTCCCATAAGAAGTATAACTTCAAAAATAGCTAAGAACTGGGCTTAACTTTTGTTTTAGTTCATTATTTGGAGTTTAAAAATATGGTCACCGTACTTATAATAGACCGAGAGTCAGCGGAATAGAATTTTCAGGTATTTGCGTAATGTTTTAAGTCATACCACTTTATTTTTTTACTATGATGCGCAAGTTTTATTATTTTTTTCTTTTGTATATGAAACGTTCATTACCTACTGAAGAATCGATTCCAAAAATACGTTTTTTTTTCCGTTTAGTACATTATTTTATTGAATAGCAGCTAATTTTGTATACACCATCATAAAGAATAAGTTTCAATAAAAAAAAACTGGGGCCCCATTTTGCAAAACGATTATCGTTGAAACTACTTCGTTATCGATGAACCGCTTATGTCAACGATACTAGTTAATCTTTACGACGTTAATCTTTACGACTGTTATTTGCCTATCGTTTGACTTTTGTTTTTGTTTACTTTTAATAATATTGTTGCGTCTACCTTTTTTTGAGGCATGTGAGCCTCAAAAAAATATTTTTTTTTTCGGTTTAGTTTGTCTAAACGGCTTTCTCGTTTTACATAATCCCTTTTTGTCGTGACTGGCGTTTACTTCATTATCGTTTACTTGCCGCTTGTTTCGTATTACGTAATAAACCCTCTGTGTAATCAAATTTTCAAAACTAAATTTTTTCAACAATTTTTTACTATACTATTATAGGTACGGTGACCATTCGTCCCGGTTTACCCGGGACTGTCCCATATTTCTACAGCTTGTCCCGGGTTTTTATTTAAGAAACCTGGGACGCCGGGACATATAAGTTTCCCGTATTTTGTAATTTGTCCCGTGATTGTCCCATATTTGCACATTCTCTGATTTTTTTTTCATTTTAAAAACTTTGTACGGAACACAAAAATTACATTATGCTTGGAAATTAAAAGTTTTTCCAATTTTTCGTAAAAAAGCATTAAGCCTATAACACTGCTTTAATAAAACGAACATTTTTCTTAGTCTCCAAAGTCAAAAGAAACTCTTATAATTTTAATTAAAGATTATACAATTAAATCTTTTATTTTCAAAACATGATATAAGTCGATTTTGAATATTTTTAGTTAAGCTCACAAAAAGGTTTATATTAATAATTGTTATGAATTCAAATCTTAATCAGTAGATCTTTTGATGTACATATAAGGATAATATTTGCATTTAAAGTATAGCTCAAACTTGGTAAATAAAAAAAAAATATGTTGTGAGAAACTTTTCTTGAGCAAATAGACTTATCATGTTTTGAAAATAATGATTCAATTTCAAAATCATATAAATTAAATTTAAAATGCTAAAAAACAGCTCATACGACTTTGATTGAAAATATTTTTTTATAAGTTATTAACAGTACCTACTTATCATAAAACCTCTTTATTGATTTCGTGAACGACTTTAATGATTTCAATGATTTCAATGCAAATGCTACTATAAAATCGTTTAAGAAATCTTTACATAAAACAAGGAAAAGTTATGAAAACTCATTTTAAAAAATTTCAACTTTTATTTATTTATTTTTTTTTTTTTGAAAATAATATTTTCAAAACGATCCAGCAAATTTTGTATCTGTCCTGGGTTTCGCTTCAAGAAATATCGTCACCGTAACTATAGGGCAAGTTTAAGATTCGTAAAAAACCGAAATCGAGATAACAATTAGACCATGACATTACGATGACAGAAAATATCAAAAAATGGGTTCCGCTCTATCCTGTCTGTCTGTATACGTCGAGCTAAAGCTATTTTCCGCAAAGGGATTTTCTTCAAACCGACTTCCCTAGCGAGGTAATCCGTCGGAGCGGAAATTCTCCGATTTCATACGAAATATGCTTCGAGGTGTGTTTCCGACAGGTAAAAACTGTCCGATTCGTATGAGATCGGACAAAATCCGCTTCGACGGATTACCTCGCTAGGGCCGAGAAACAGTTTTGGACGATTTCCTAGAGGGGAAATTGAAATTTTTTTATGACTAAAACTAAGGGTTCCTGCCATATAACGGAAATAATAAAGTAAATTTTTTTCAAAAACGGCTGTAACGATTTTGATTAAAATTTTTGTGTAATGTTACAAATAAGACCCAACATTAGAAATTAAAAAAAAAAAAATGTTGAGCCATTATTAACGGTACCTAACATAGAACCGTTTTCTTGGTTTCTGAATATCTCGTAAACGACTAACCCGATTTCAACGAAAATTTTTACACAAAAGCGTTTAAGTAAAGTAATATCAAAAAATTCATTTTTAAATTTTAACAAAATATTTCAAATTTTGTTTTTTTGAAAAATCAATTTTAAAATGTCGTACCAACTTTTTTTTTCCAAAATTGTAGAAAATGTTTGTACCTACCTATTAAAAATTAATTTAAAAAAAAAAAAAACGGTTCTAACGATTTTCAATTTTTTTTCTAAAAATATCTTTTCATACAAAAAATCAGATGGCATATTCGTTTTGTGATCAAAATGATTAAAAACGGTGTCTCATTATAAACACAGATTTTATGATTTTTTTTTACCTTTATCAGAAATGTTTTAACAAAATCAATTTTGTTTTTCATTAAAATCTCTTTGGTTTAAAATTAGATCCTTTTTTCCAAAAAATTAAAAAACATTTTTTTGAACCTAAATATGTACCTATTAGTTTTATGTTTTAAATAAATCATCAATAATTCGTTATAATAGGCATTCGTTATACTGGACCACCACTGTGTAACAAAAATGTGAGTAAGCTGTTGTATAGCCTTATGCGTTCGAATAACGATTTCAAAAGTCTGGCAGCTTTAAATCGTGACCTTATTATGTTTTTGGGTGGATACAAAACCCGAGTTTTCCAATTAATGTGAATATAAGGACTTGCTCTGTCATTTCCTCTAAGCCTAAATACCTCAATCTTAACGAATCAAAACTCTAGAATCAAAATATAAGCTTTTTTAATAAACCATATCGGCTCTATTCTTGAAGAGTTTTGAATAACAAAAAAAAAAAAAAACAAAAATTAAATAGAAAAGCCTCCAAAACAAAGCCGTTTAAACAGCTTATGTATATCTTGAGTTATATTGATAGCATCGTCAAGATTGATGTCTTCAGGCTTAGGCTTAGGAAATAATAGAGCATCAGTTCCTGAGTTTTTTTTTTACATTTTTTGATAGGTAGACAAACATAAACACCCTCCGTATATTCTTAGAAACTTTTTCGTGAAAAATTTTAAAAGGTTTTAATTTAAAATATTAACGAAATACCAAAAATGGAAACCTTCATAACTCCCTCTCTGCCTAAAGCTCGCCACAATGGTTTTGGGACTTTGGGTATGTTACCCTTACCATACCAATACCACTTTAAATAATATCCCAGATTACACAATTTGTTGCATTTATTTTTTTCTGCATTGACTAAACTACTTTTACCCAAATGTTTGGTTGAAAAAAATTTAAAAATGAACTAATTAAATGATGCTGAAGGCAAATAATTGGTTCAAAGAAAAGGTTCTTCAAAATACGAATGATACCGATTAGGTTCTTACACATTTTCACAGCTGATTACTTCTATAAAAAAAAAACTAAACTTTTCTTCTTTGAAATGTTTTTTGTTTTTATATTTTTAAAGTGAAAACTTCTTTAGTATCGAAGTGATTTGAAACAAGATGAAACGAAAAAGAGACATGAAAAATCAATTGAACATAACTTTTTTTTTTAATAGATAGATGAATGAAATTTATACAGTAGATAGGTAATTAAATAAATTGTAATTGTGCAAAATTTCAATTTATTTCATATTCAAAATTCTGAGATAACGGTAAAAATATGTTCTTTTTCTAAAAACGTTATATCTTTTGATTTAGAGCACATAACAAATTTATTTAACTTTAATACGCATGCTGATGATATTACCTTTAATTTAATATATCCAACATAATGGTACGTGCTCTACAAGTTATATAATCTTTAATTGAAAAAGTTATGAAAAAAAAACTCATAACACCTGTGAAGATCTGTTGCCGATGACCAGCCACCAGTGTAGGAAGTATCGTAATCTCAGTTTGAAATTTCGACATGGTTGCCTTTAAAAAATTCTTCCTTTTTTTGTAGTCATGGTAGAAATATTATCAAAGCATCATATAGAAGGTGGAGTAATAATGATGTAAAATTTATTATAGGTAATCATTTAAAAAATGGATTTAATGGCGTAAGAAGAGAAAAGAGATTGTTTGTTTTGCTTTTTTTATGAAAACTAATTGGCTTAAAAAAATTCTAGCTCTTTTTGTAGATGTTGTATATATATGGTCGATATAAATATTTTGAGCTGAAACAATTAGCTTTCAGATGGTATAAAATTTATTGTAGGTTGTCATATAAAAAAAGTGGTGGAATAAAAAAAATTATACTTTTTCGATTTTTTTTTTTTTTTGCAAGAAAAATGATTTTTGAGGTTTCACTTCAACCACGTGTGAATTGCACACATGATTTTTTTTTTATGTTGATGCTCTAACTTACGTTACGTAAGTTCTGAGGTGCAGGAAAATAATTCCACGGGAATCTGCTCCACATGGGAATTTATTCCACCTTATGTGGGAATCTGTTCCACTTTTTGAAGTGGAATAAATTCCCGCCCCGAGTGAGAATTTATTACACTTTTAATTGGGAAATAACTTCACCTTCAATTTTGGTGATTTATTTCTTGTCATTTTGGAGAATGATTTTACTTTATGTTTGTATTGTATGTGCCATCTGGAAAAAAGCTGCGTTTTTGCGGAAATGGATAGAACCTTCAGTTTATAAACCATTTTCATGGCATACAAAATAGTAGAGTCCTTCCAATTCGATCTGGGAAAATATAATATTATGTATTTCTATTGTAAGTTTCAGAAACATAGCTATGTCTTGGATCGTGTCAACTATATATATATTAATATATTATATACTTACATGCTCTTCATACAAAAACTGATCAAAAACTTAAAAAACAGCAGTGTCGCTAATAAGTAGGTAGTCTAAAGTCGACTTTGATTTTTTATGTTTCAAAATTCAAATTCGCGCGAATTTTTATTTTCACACCTCAAAATTGATTCTCCCGTGGTGTTGGCCTTATTTTATTTGGCGTTATTTCATAGCATCATTGTCCATATAATTGCTTAATATCCACAAGATGTAGTTACATAATTAAAAATTCCGTCCAAGCAACTTCAATTGAAGGAAAAACTCTATAATCGCTTGTTTTGAAAAAGAATACAACGTCGTTTTATAAAAATAAAATATTTTGGTAAAACTAAACCTTCTATTTCCATATACATAAAAATATTGCTTAATATGAATTCAAATGGTTCTTAAAATATTCAGAAATCAATCTATTTTCTACAGTTTTGGTGGGTAATAATTCCACAAAAAAATTGGTGTAGTAAATTCCCTTCTACGGTGAGAATTTATTCCACTTCAAAAAGTGTAATAGATTCCCACTTGAAGTGGAATAAATTCCCATGTGGAGCAGATTCCCGTGGAATTATTTCCCTGCACCAAGTTCTGATGTTCGTAAAAAATAAATATTAGGCACTAATATTATACTATACCGTACACGCATTATTCATCCTCATTTGTAAACTTCAAAACAAATGTTGGTTTCTTAAAAAAAATTATTCACATACAAGTCTTAATTAGGTGTGTCTGAAACACTTGCTTCTTTCATCTACCAATCTCCTTTAAGAAAAATCGAAGTCATATGTTTCCAGCTCAGCACCATACCACAGAACCTGGACAACCGTCATTTGTCAGTTAAGTAACGCGATAATTAGTTAGAAGCTTGGACGTAATGTAGCTTTGTTTCAGATGAACAAATCACCTTATCTACAGTAATTTGTAAATGTTGAGAGTTGGTGTAATAGGAAAAGTTTCGGTTCATTTTTGGTAGAGTTTCGTTGCGCAACACAACCAATTTAACCAAATGTATACTAAGTAGCTAATTATAACGAAAATAGATAAATTTCTTTCATCGTGCTGCCTGCAACAATTTGTCTATACAAAGTTCATACGTTACTTTAACTTACATGCTCCTACCGCTACCATACCAACCTTTTGGTGGCAAGTCATAGAAAATTATTTCCCAATTTCAACAGAAAAAAAAAGAAAAACAATTTAGAAGGAAAGAAACAATGGATATGTATCTGTATCCACGTTTAGATATTTTTGTTACCCCCATTCTAAGGATTTCCTGCTTAAGTTTACATACGATTCAGCAAATATTACACAAGGGAACATCGATGTCGGTGCGAAGGCATTCTCATATTTGCAGTGAATTTGTAAGATGCAATGGCTTTTGGGTCATTAAAATGAATAAAACATAATATCAAATTTATTCTTCAATTGTCGAAAGTTTATTCTTAAGTTATAATTCTTTTGGTGTGTTTCTGTTTCTGGCTAAAGTCGTCGCAGTCGCAGAATGTTTTGCACACTTAAGGGTGCTTCAGTTTTTGTTGAGCATTTCTATTATGTTCTACTGTCATCAATAAATTTACAACACCAGTTCATGATTATTTTTTAAGAGTTGTTGTTTGGTCCCGAAAAAATTGTAATGAGTTTTTATTTTCTTATGAAATGTGAGGAAAACTCAGCTAAAGTGTACATATGTAGAAGAAGATGAAAGTGTTGATGTTATTCTAGAAGTTACAAATTGAGATCATTTACAGAAGTCGTTTAAATGGTAAAATAAATTCGATTTGGTGTTTAGCAATTTTAATTGGACTTCAAAATTTAATCAATCATGTAAGAACTAACAAACAAGCTGTTTGTTCGAATTAAAAGAGTAGGTATTGTTATTTTTGATTTCCCCAAAAACTAGATGACATTAACCACTTGGTCTTAAGCGTTTGAAACAAATAATTTTGAATATTAAAAAAAAACTATAAAAAAAACATTCCGAATAATGAATGAACTAAACTTTCGAACAAAAATCAGTTGAAACAGATCAATTAATCAATTAAAAAACAAAAAAAAAAATAATTTATGGCATTTGAAAAAAGACGAAGCACATGTTTTTTAAACATTTTTTTCCATTTTTATTATATTTTGGCTTTATATGGATCTTTTTCTATACATATTATGTTGTTTAAAGATTTTGTTAAAACAGTTCAAATAATTATTTCTGTACTCCAAAATGTTTCTGAATTAACAAAAAAATGGAAAAAAATGAGGGCTTCATATTTGACTTTATGTTTTGGCAGTTACTCGTATATCATTGTGCATTGAATACACAAGGAAATAAAATTTATGCAATGTTTTAGTGGAAGAATAGCTAGCTTTTATCAAATTTCAATATTAAAACGGTCACTGTGGCGTATGCGTAATTTTTTTTTGGTTAAAATTTTTTTTTTGTATTGAAAAAATAATGATTTTTTAAGATTTTTGTCTGGCCATCAAAATTTTACATAATTATGGAGTGCTGGTGCTTGCAGAGTTGTCGGGGTAAGGAGCACATTAATAGGTGTATTAGCTCGTTAGTAAAGGGCTTTAGGCATAGTTTACTGTAATTTTATGGCATTAAAATATATTTTACGATATTGAAAAACGGGTAGTAGGTACACCTCGTTATAGCAGTCTTAGTGGCTTAATCTGTTTTCAAAAATTGTCTCTGTTATAAAAGTTGCAATAAAATAGCCCAATAACAATAACCATTTTTAGAAAATGTATAAAGATACGTCGTCGTAGCCGAAGATTCAATAGTTATTTCATATATAATATTTTAATTTCATCAATGTGAAAGCAGTTGCCACCGTTGTATCTCAATCAATTTAGAATAATCTATATACATATCGTCGGCGGAAAGTAAAATTGTTCTAAATCCACTTTTTACCGAAAATGAGATAATGATGCAGCTTTACTAATTTGAGGGTCCTCTTTTCGAATTTGAAAATCGTTTTTGTCTAAAAAAATTTCTTCAGCAGATAATATAATTTAATGGGACATCAAACAATAAAAACAGGTATAAGTAGCCTTCTGAAAATGAGACCCGAGTATTCGTGATTCTTCTAAGTCCCATCATATTTTGTTCTACATCCACTTTTTATTTAAGGAAATTGCGTACTTGTATAAGAATTGTTCTATGTCCAATTTTAGGTTTTTAGTTTTTAAAAATATTAAAAATAGTATGTATTTACTATTGAAGAAAGTTTGTTTGGTTTCTTCAAAAGGAGAGAACAAACTTTATAAAAAACATATGTATGTAACTTAAAATTTACCGACAAGCAAAAAAATGTCACTTTCAATCAATTTGAAACTTAAATATGGTCCAATGTAAAATTTGCTTTTTGTGACTTAGAACAATTTTGCTTTCCGCCGACGAAAACCAATCTTGGAGTTAGTGCTAATAGGCTAATTTTTTTGTTTCTATCTTTGTTTGGATATTCTATAACTTATGTCAAAAATGTAAAAAAATCTCATGTCCGCAAGTCCTAATTTTCCTGGTTTGAGATAAGGTGCAGATTTTAAAAAATTGAAAAACAACACTTCAAATATTTGTCTCAGATCAACATGAATAAGGTGCATTACTTTTCAGGGATGGTCAGGTCGACTTGTTTGT
This sequence comes from Episyrphus balteatus, assembly GCF_945859705.1. Taxonomy (NCBI): domain Eukaryota; kingdom Metazoa; phylum Arthropoda; class Insecta; order Diptera; family Syrphidae; genus Episyrphus; species Episyrphus balteatus. Next base: position 80,775,883 of record NC_079135.1, on the reverse strand, counting down.
GAGTATTGTTGGAATAAGTGTTAAAAAATACCCTTAAATCATGTCGCTTATGTTGGTATACATATAATAATTTAAACTTTTCTTATTAAGTTTTTTTTAATCTGCACCTAACTTAGTTTAACCTGAAAATTAGGACTTGCGGACATGAGATTTTTTTTACATTTTTGACATAAGTTATAGAATATCCAAAAAAAGATAGATATTAGCACTAACTCCAAGATTGTACCAGGATGTTTTTTAGTGCATATCCCAAAATTTCCCCTTTTCTCAAAAAATACCAATTTTTCATAGATATGAATGTTTTTTTCATTGCATTGTTTTGATTCTTAGTGATAATGAATATGAAAACCTTCTTGCAATATTTGGTCAATCTACAATAAATGTTAAGGGTTTTTCGGTAGTAAGTTTGCAACTGTTATAATAATATGGGTTCACAGATGAAAAACTGGTATAACTTTTTTGAGAGACGTCAGAGTGCCTTGATTTTAGATATTTGGAATCAGCATTAAAAAATACCTCGAAGTCATGTATCATATGTGTATATAATATACCATTGTCTATTATTGCTAATTTTGAAAATCTCCATTTCGCGCTTTGACCTTGAAAATCGCAACTTGCGGACATGAGATTTTTCTAGACTTTTGAGGTATGTTATAGAATGCCAAAACGAAGGTATTGAGCAAAAAAAATTCTATTAGCATTCATTCCTATATAAAACCCTTATTTGACTGGATTACTAGTATAATTTTGATTTTTTTAAACGTGTTTAAAAATTGATTTATTAAATCAAAAACAAAATTTACCGAAAACAGAAAAATGAGAAGCTATTTTTGTTAAAATGTCTTCTTAAAAATGGTAAAAGGATTCTTTTTTTTATACAAAAATTATGTTTAACAAAAATTCTTTAAAAATTCAATGATTTCGGACTTTTGAAATTAAACTTCTATTGGCGCCTTAATATTTGGATTTTATTAATTTATATCGAAAGCGTGGGAGTATGTTTTTTTGATTCATCTTAATAGAACCTAAAATGTGAAGTCTAAGGCCCATTGCACACGTAGCCGGCGGCGGCGACAGTCTAACCGGCCGGGTAGCCGGTTTTGCTTCATACGTTTTCAATTTAATCGTGCGAAGGCACCCATAAGAACATGTATCTAGCAACCGGCTATCCGGGCCGTTTTCCCGATTTCCGGCTATGTGTGAAATGGGCCTAAAGGTGAAGCAGTAAAGTGGGAAAGTTGTCGTCCCATTACAGATTATAACTGTCTTCCACAAAAAAAAAATATATTTTTTTCGGAACTAAATTAATTTTTTTTGTTGAAAAAAAAAAAAAAATAAGTTAATTACTTTTATTAGCTTTTTAAATTTAATTTAAAGTTAAAGCTTTAAATAAAATGTTTTAAATAAATTAGTTAAGAAAAAATTTTCTCTGTAACCCAACGAATAAAAAACTTTTGTTTATCCTAAAATAATAAAATTGAAGTTTTTCTCTATGTGATGATGTTAACTTATACATATTTAAGAAGTAAAATGTTAAGTTTGGCTTAATATACAAAACTGTGAGGTTTTAATCAAAATCAACATTGCTATAGTGAAGAAGTTAAAAAATTGAGATTAAGAAAAAATAAAACAAGAATGAGACATTGTCATAGAAAGTAAAGATATCTACTAATCGCTTTGACTTGTATATGAGTGAACTCTTATTAGGTTTGAATGTTGTCTGCTACAAAGAACTGTCTTTCTGATACCAAAAATTTTCAAAGAGGTAAGATTATGCACAAAGATATCTGAGCTACCGAAAATTGCAGCTTATTTTTAGATATAATGGCTGGCGCGTTTTCAATACTTTGAAAAATAGTTTAACTGTGCTATACAATGGTCGGAAAAAGTATTTTGACAAAATGAACATTTTTCCTGCAAAGGGAACTTTTGCTAACAAAGTTTTTTATGAAAGAACTGCATTTCCAAATTCAGGGATTTTGGACTCAGTCCGCGATTTAAAGTGAATTCCTCAAAATGCGTCTGTTTTTTTAGTGCATTTTTTCATTTTTTGTCCATTTATGGTAAATTTTGCATAGTATAATTATATTTTTGTGTTTTAATATTTGGTAATTTATAGATTCCCGCGATAAATTCAGTTCTCCACAGGTTTTTTTTTTTAACAGACGCACCGAAATTATGACGTTTTGCCCACTTTTTTACAAATCGGAGCCCTAACAAGTCTTTCAGTTTTTTACGTTCTTGAAACATGTAAAATGCATTACCTTACCTTACCAACATTGAAAAAGAACGTTTGTCAAAATACTTTTTTCCTTCAAAAATTAGCACTTTTTATACAAAAAATGCAGCCTCGATCATGAGATTCACCATAATATACTTATTAAATAACCGTCAACTTCCTTATTTTATGTTTAACCGTTACAGATTATTCTCATCAGTAAGAAAAATGTTCATTTTGTCAAAATACTTTTTCCGGCTGTTGTACTTAATAAAATTATCGAGTGGCATGTTAAGTAGGCTCTTAGATAAATGTGATGTGTTCGAATCGGTGCAGGGTCATAAGTCCACGGGCCAAAAGTCCATAATCGACTACTGACTCACTTGGGTGGGTTATAAGTCCACAAATAAATTATGGACTAACAACCCACCCAAGGGTGTCAGAAACTCACAAAAAAGTGAGCCAGAACTCCATAATGTCGAAAAAGATGTTAAAGGTGCTTAAGGAATATTAATTTGTAAATTGTAATTTTTTTTCAACAATATTTGTAAATTGATTTTTTTTTTATAATTTTTTTTTTTTTTTTTTTGAAAGTTTTATGTTTTTTTCTTAACTGACTCGAGTTTTATTTGTAAAGCTTATTGAAGTTATTTTCGAAAACTCGCACAAAGCAAAGAAGAACAAAGTTTTGTTCAAAAGACGATTAGTTTAAAGTCTCATTATAGTGATTATCGCCACTTATTTTGGGAACTACTCTCAAACAAAGCGGGCTAATTAATTATCACATAGAGATTAAAAACAAATAAATCCCAATTAATTGGCGGAAAGCGAAGCGGAAAAAAAATTCGCGCGAATTTTTATTTTCACACCTCAAAATTTATTCACCCTTTTGCAAAATTTTTCTCCGCTTCGCGTTTGGCTTGTGCAATTTAAATAGATTCTCATGTGAGCAAATTTTTTTCCACTTCGCGTTATAACTTAAACATCTTTGTTGTGCAGTATTGTGTATTATCATACAATTGCCAAAACGGGATTTTTTCATTTAATGTTTTCAATGTTTATTCAAATGTTTTAAAAAGCACTTTTTTTATAAATGTTTTGGAGAGATATTGCTAAAAAAAATAGAATATGAGACTCAGCCGCATAATGAATTTTTGCTTTCTTGTAAGTGCATAATTGATTTATGGAGCTACTAGCCGACCCGCCCGTTGCATAGCGCTTCGCTGCTATGGTTATGAGTGCAATCAAATAGTGTTTTATGTATATAGTGTTTTATGTATATAGTTGAATGTTGGTTAGATTATTTGTATGTTTGTTTATTTGTTTGATTGTTTGATTGTGTGTTTGATTGTTTGTTTGATTGTTTATTTGATTGTTTGTTTGATTGTGTTTGATTGTATGTTTGATTGTTTAATTGTTTGTTTGATTGATTGTTTGTTTGATTGTTTGTTTGATTGTTTGTTTGATTGTTTGTTTGATTGTTTATTTGATTGTTTGTTTGATTGTTTGTTTGATTGTTTGTTTGATTGTTCGTTTGTTGTAAGTGTTTTGTTGTTTGGTTGTATAATGATTTAATTGTTTGGTTGCCTCTTGTTTTTTGTCTGTCGATTGTTAATTGTTGTTTATTCTCTGATGTTCATTGTTTCATGTTTGTTTTTTTGTTATTAAGTTGTTTGGTTGGTTATTGGGGTGTTTGGTTGTTGTTGGTCCTTGTTTGCTGTTTGGTGCTTGTTGTTTCTTTTTGTTTTTGTTGTACACATGAATACATTTAATCATTTAAAAAACTACTTCTTGGACACGTTATAGGAATAAGGGTGGGGTTAAAGTTTTAGTGGGGTTAACAGTAAAGTGGGTTTGAGTTTGTTTATATGCAAAGTTTATTATAACTTAAACAATATTATGTATTTTGATGATCAAGTATCAACTTTTGAATCTAAAAAATTTTATTATAGGTACATCTCCTGTTTCAATTATCTCTCATGCTTTCTATTGACGGAACATAATATTGATTTCTGATTGTATGATAATTATCTCAGGATATTGTATATGAAATTAATAGAAAATTAATAGAAATTGAATGAAAATGAAATTGCACAGTCATAGTTTATTTAATTACCTATCTACAGTATAAATTTAATTTATCTATCTATTAAAACAAAGAAGTTATAATCAAATTATTTTTCGTGTCGCTTTTTCGTTTCATCTTGTTTCAAATCACTACGATACTAAAGAAGTTTTCACTTCAAAAACAAAACTGTCATAAGTACTCAAAAGTATTAAAAAACAATATAATTTTTAAAAATCTGTGTATTTTACAAAAAAAAAAATATATATATATACGCTTGAAAATATTCATATTTTCATATAAGCCTACAAAAACAATTGCAATTTCTAATATTCTTTTTTATTAAAAATTCATCTAGGGTTAAGTGCGTTGCACTTTGTTGCATGAAAAAAAGTAATATTGGCAACACTTGTAACATAAAATAAGTGCCTTCTGGTATGGTCGACCATTGTATATATATTTCCATAGTACTATCATGGAGACAAACGATCTTAGAAACTCTAGTGGGAGCTTAAAAAAGCAGAATTTGTATGAAATAAATGCACTGATCGCTACCTCAAAATAGTTGTGAATTAAAGTAATACTAAATTCGACTTCATGATAGTAGTATAGAAATATATATACCTACAATGTGGTCGACTACGTTTGTAAGTTTGAGCAAGTTCAATTGAGACAGTAAATTTTGTGACTTTTCATCAAATGTTATCGTTCATGTTAATCGGTAGTATTTTTAGCATTTCTTTTACTATATAGATAGTAAATATTCAAAAATATTTTCTGCGAAAGAAGTAAAGTCGTAAAGATAAAATTAAAAGACATATTAAAATCAAAAAGGTAGCTGAAAAAAGTGAAAAAAGAAGGTACCCGTTAAAGTTACCAGAAAGATAAATGACTGGAGGAAGAACTAATGAAAATATTATCATACGTGTGTTATTATTGCAAATAGATTGCATTTAAAAACAAAAGAAACAATTTGTCTACCAACAAAATTTGATAGGGCGGTCTTACCCTCATGTGGGGCCAAGAAAGTTTTTTTTTATGTTTTTTCAAAACGTATTATCTTCTTTTCAGTGTTTTTTATTAATTTTGAGAGTTTCTAAAAAAAAATAATAAACTTAATGAAAAAAAACTATGGGCCATATTCATTGACGCTGTCTAAGTTATTACTAAAAAAGACTGGAGTTTATCCTTTTTAAATAACATTTCATAAACCATAGTCTAAGATAAACCGGGGTCTTAAGACGACTATTAATGCCCCTTTATTTTAATTAGAAGAAGTTTTTTATTGGTTTTAAGACAGTTAAACACTGAAAAGCCAGGCGGCCTTTCCCCCACTTTCCCTAATAAGCTTTGAATGTTATCTTTCATTTAAAATCGCATTTATAATGATCAAAAATTAATTTCCGAATTTATAATTAATTGTTTTTTTAAGATTAATCCAGAGTTCAAAAATTATTTCATTTTATGACTAAAAGCCTTGAATTTTGCTTTACAGATAAGGATAATTCAATTATTTCTCATGAAGCTTGTAATTGACGCACAATAATGTTTGATATGGATACATTTTTAATTTATCAAGTTTGCGAAAAAAAAGTAATCATAACAGTTAAAAGTGTAATATTTAGTCAGTTTTTGGAATTGAAGACTTTCTTGCTTTAGTTTTTCAAAAATTTTCAAGGTTTTTATTTTTTTTTTTAATTTTATATCATATTGCATTTCTATTGATATACAAATCCAGCAATTATTAAGGAAACTGTGAGCAATAATGTGCTGGTGTTTTACAATATTTCAACTTTTTCATAGATTTACCTATGAAATTTTAAATTTTATGATATTTGAAAAATTAATTTGAAGCTCGTAGACATTGCAATAATTTTTATAAGTGGAGTAACTAAAGCAAATTAATAGGGAACCCGGCCGAACAGATTTGATTTTTTTTTAAACGTCGGCAATCAAAAATACTTTTAAGTCTACAGTTTATAAATTGCGGATGTTGCCGTACTGTTTTTTTTTTTATAAATTAATTTTTTTTTAACAAAAACATTTTTTTTGCTTAAATTTCAAAAAATAAATGATACCAAAAGATTCTCTAGGTAATTTAAGGAAAAAAAAGTATGTGGTAGTAAAAGACAATCTTCAACTTTCTCACAAACTGACTTCAAACGCAAACAAAATATTTTGAACACAACGGCAGCACCTACAATATTTGCATACACGTTTTTAAAAAGCCAGAATTTCATTTCCATCTGTAAAAATTTAAATTCACTATAATCAAGAGTTTTTGAAAGATTGGTCCTCAATTGGAAAAAAAGTTACTACTAATTTTTAAATGGCTTTTTTTCAAACTTTTTCGTAGTAAAATTCACATTTATTTTGAAAAAGTGTTTGGCCATTATTATAGTCTGATGAATTATGGAGAGGAAAAGGTAATTTTTATTACAGTTTTGAAAAAAAAAAAAAAATTAAAAATTACTTCAATTTCATTGGATTTTTTGATAAAAACTGATTTTTTGCATTGAAATAATTGATTTTTTCAAAGACTTTGGCAAATAAGAATTTTAAACTTTTGCTATTTAACTTTCAACAATAAGAGCTATTGAATGAAGTAAAAATAGCTTTATACATATTTAAATGTTGAACTTAAAAAAAAAATAAGTTAATTTTTTTTTAACTTCAATTGAATTCGAAAATGAAATACTTTTTAATTTTTTTCATAAACTGTAATACAAATTGATATTTCCTTTTTTAATTTCAAATCTTTATAAATGTGGCCAAAAAATTTGAAAAATAAATGCAATTTATATTACGAAAATGTTTTAAACCTAATACCTTAGATTTTTCTTAGAATTACGCATAAGTATTAGTAGAGTAACTAAAGCAAATTATTAGGGAACCCGGCCGAACAGCTCTGATTTTGACGATTTTTTTTTTCAAACGTAGGTAATTAAAAATACTTTAAAGTCTATAGATTAAAAATTGCCGGTGTTGCCGTATTATTTTTTAAAATTAAAATTAAATTTTTTTTTAACAAAACCATTTTTTTTGCTTAAATTTCATAAAACAAATGATAGCAAAAGATTCTCTAGGTAATTTAAGGAAAATATATAAAAGGCAGTAAGGGACAATCTTCCATCGTTCAAGCGATAAATGCAATTTTCTAACATTCTGACCTCAATCACAAAAAAAATATTTTGAAAACAACGGCAACACCTACAATATTTTAAGATACATTTTTAAAAAGCCAGAAGCTCATTCTTATCTCTTGAATTTAAATCCACTAAATTTGATCAAGACTTTTTGAAAAAATGGTCCTCAAACTCAGAATTAAAAAAAAAAAATGTTATTAGAAAAATTTAAAATGACTTTTTTCCAAACTTTTTCTAATAAAATATGAATTTATTTAAAAAAAATTTTTGGCCATAAATATTATCAGTTGAATTTCGAAGCAAAAAAGGTAAAATATATCACACTTTTGAAAAAAAAAATTAAAAATTACTTCAATTTCAATGGTTTTTTTTTTTTTTAAACTGAATTTTTGCATTGAAATAATTAATTTTCTCAGAGACTGTGGAAAATAGGAACTTTAAATTTTTGCTATTTAACTTTCAACAGTAAGGGTTTTTAAATGAATAAAAAATAATTTTATGTTTAGATGTTGAACTTTAAAAAAAAAAATAAGTTAAATTTTTTTTCAAAACTTTTATTAAAAAAAGTTCTTCGAAAATAAAATACTTTTTAATTTTTTTCATAAACCGTAATACATATTATAATTTAAAATCATAATAAATGCGTCCAAAAAAATTTGAAAATAAATGCATTTTATATTACGACCAAGTTTAAAAAACGACATGTTAAAATTTTTTCAATAATTTTTTTGTTTCAAAAATCTGAGTTCAATTACCATTCTTTCAAAAGCCGTTCATTCAATTAACTTAATTTTAATTTTACATATATTACCAAGCTTCTAGCTTTTAAAAAATGTATATTTGAATATTGTAGGTGTTGCCGTTGTGTTCAAATATTTTTTTTTGTGTTTGAAGTCAATTAATAAGAAAATTGCATCTATTGCTTGAACTATGGAAGATTGTCCCTCACTCCCATATATTTTTTTTCCTTGAATTTCCTAGACAATCTTTTGGCATCAGTTAATTTATGAAATTTAAGAAAAATTTTTGAAAAAAATTTGTTTTTGTTCACAAAAATCTTCAATTAAATTTAAAAAATCAAAACGGCAACACCGGCAATTTTTAATCTATAGACTTTAAAGTATTTCTAATTACCGACGTTTGAAAAAAAAGATCATCAAAATCTAAGCTGTTCGGCCGGGTTCCCTAATATTGCCAATTTTTGAGCTTTAGTTACTCCACTATCAATTATTTTTCATGAAGCTTTTATTTGACGTAGAATAATGTTTGAAATGTCAACTAAAGTGCTTATTGTTTTAAAAAATTAATTAAATTTATCAAGTTTGCGGAAAAAATATAATCATAACAGTTAAGTGCAATATTTAGTCTGTTTTTGGAATTTAAGACTTTCTCGCTTGAGTTTTTTTAAGAATATTCAAGGTTTATATTTTTTTTTTTAAATTTTATATATCATATTGCCGTTCTATTAAAAATCCAGAAATTATTAAAGAAACTGTGAGGAATGTGCTTTTCCATAGATTTACCTAATTTCTGATTTTGTGATATTTCAAAAATTATTTTTAAACTCGTAAACATTGTAAAGCAATAATTTTTATTATAATATATTAATGAATATTTTGAGTACTATTTTTAATGATAATACAAATAATAATGTGCTTCTTAAAATCAATTTTCGAAATTTTAATGGGACACCCTTTCATTTTGTTCTTCCTGCCTTAAATATAAATTGGGTAAAATTTGGTCCAGTTTAAACACGTTCTAGGGGTCGCTACCACAATTCAAAGTTTTGAAAAATACACCAAATTTTGTTTTTTTTTCTCAGAAAATTTTAAAATTTGAATTCAGAATTAAGTACTTTATATTAAATCTTTAACTGTTTTGAAAGAAATTTTGATAAAAATACAGCAGAATAAAAATAAAGTTTAATATTGAATATTTTTGAATTTGACATTTTTTTTTTGTTTTAATCTGTAGAATAACTAACTGAGTGATCTTTCTTAATTGAAAAATTCAATGATTTTATTTGATCGTTTATGAGCCTTATATCTTTATTCGACAGACAGTTAACTGACTGTTTATTAGAAGATTGAAAAATCGGGTCATAAGCGTACTTTTTATTGTAACAAAAAAAAAATTTGTTGAAATTGATCTTTTTTTTACTTAAATCTTTAGTGAATGGTAGCGACCCCTAAATTTTAATATTAAAATCGGAAAAAATACCATATATTATGCTTATATAGTAGAAAATTATGCAGGGGTGTCCCATTAAAAAATCGAAAAAAAGATTTTTTCGACCATATAAGAAGCACCCTAATGTATATGTAGGTGGTCAGAAAAAGAGAGAGAAAATATTAGTATAAAACACTGGAAAACATTGTATTTTACGAATAAAACATTCAAAAATTATGGTAATTTTCAGTATTATTATTTGATCAAAATACATACAGTGAGCTTTAAATATTATTATTTATTAGAGACCCCATTTATTGTGATTTAAAAACAAATACCGAAGTAATAAGAGGATTTCTGAAATCAACATCAGAGTTTTTAGAATATGAAATTTTTCCAACCAAATATGTATATTGAATTTTGCTTAGAATTGCGTATAAGCACAGTTCAATTATTTTTCAAGAAGCTTATAATTGACGTACAATAATGTTTGATATGTCAAATTAAGTGTGTAAAAAAATAATAAATTAGATTTATAATTAACGCATAAGAAGAGTAATCAAAGCGGTTTATTGCTTTATTTTTTTTTTTAAGAATTTCAAAAGATTTTATTTTTTTAATTTTATATGTAATATTACCTTTCCATTGATACCTCAATCAGACAAATCAAGCAAGTATCAAAGAAACTGTGACAAATCATGTGAAGGTAGGTTGTAATATTTAAATTTTTTTTATCTCTTGAAAAAAAAAACACAAAAATATTATTTTTTTATTTTTCTTACCACTTTTTTGGTTAAAAATTTATAAAATAATAACACCATATTATAGCTTGTTACTTAAGCTAGAAATTGAGACTTAATTTATATCTGAAAGTTTTGTAGAAAAAAAGTAATAATTTTTTAAAGTCAATCAAATTTTACAAAAAAAGCCAAAAAAAAACACTTTTTTTCTTTTCTTTTATCAATATATCGATTTGTTAATATAAAAAGCTTAGAAAAAAATTATACCATTAAAAAGCTTATAAAATTTCCTAAAGAATAAAGCCATATTAAAATTTTAAGAATTATCAAAAAGTATAAAAATAATTTATTGAAAACAATCATTTTCATCAAAAAAAGCAAAAAAAAACCTATAAATTTATCTTCACACGTCATTTATTCAATTTTTTTTAATCACAACCTATAAAAAATTTTATACCATCTAAAAGCTTATTGTCTTAGCTTAAAAAATATATATATATCAGGTCTATGAGACATCTACGAAAAGAGCTAGAATTTTTTGAACTCAATCTATTTTCATCAAAAAAAGCAAAAAAAACATTTATTTTTTTCTTCTCATGCCATTAAATCAATTTTTTTCAATGGCAACCTATAAAAATTTTTATATCACGTTAAAGCTTATTGTTTCACCTTTCACATGACGGTTCAATCTTATTTCCAAGTTGCCTACAAGAAAAGTTAGAATTTTTTAAAGTCAACCATGTCGAATTTCCAGACTGAGATTACGGTACTTCCTACACTGGTGACTGTTCATGATCAACAGATCTCAACTGGTGTTTTGATGTTTTTCGCAAGTTTCTTGATTTAACATTGTGTAGCTTGTAGTTAGTCTACCGTTATGTGTGATATACCAAATGAAAGGTAATTGTATCAGGATGCTCATAAAAGTTTAATAAAATTTCTATCTGCTCTAGATCAATAGTTATAACCTGTTGAATTCTCACACTTTAATTTACCGTTATCTCAAAATTGTGTTTACGAAATTGATTTAAATTTTGTACACATATAGTCCTAACAACAATCTATCAACCCTGTAAATTTCATATATTTATGAGTTAAACAAAAAAAGATAAAAATAAAAAACGGTTAAAAACGGGAAAAAATGACCAAAAAACTTGGTCCAAAAAAACTTCTTCGTTCCGATTTAGATGGAAAATTTCATTCAACGGTTCCAATTTTTTGCACATACACTCATACATACTCCACCTATACACCCTATAAGTTTCAGATTTTTTGAGCACTCGGAAATATTTCTAAAAATAAAAACCCACCCAATTTTAAGACGCAAAAAATAGGTGTTTTTCAAAACTCTCTATCTCAAAAACCAGTTACTTTAAAAAAAAATCCCAACACACGTCTCGAATATTTTTCCACCACCTATCCATTGGTATATTTAGAATTTCCCAGAAAAATTCCCCTCTCTCGTAATCACCCCTTTCTCAACTTGCCCCAAATTGATAAGCTTTTCAAAACCTAACGATTTCTTACCGATTTAGATTTTTAAAAATTTTTTACCAAAAGTCCATTGACATAAAAAATGATTATCTATCTATTGCAAAAAAAATCAACTCTCTACGACATCGCATTTAGATTTTAGATAATTTTTTCATTTTGCCATTTTGCCCCGTTTTACCCTATTAAATGTGCGATTTGAGTAAAAACCTTTCTTAGTGCAAACCGCTTCACCAATACCTATCATATACCATTGAGTTTGGAGTTTTTTATTTTTTTCCCATATAGAGCCAGTGATTATGTGAATGGTAAAAAAAAAAAAATCAACGCATTTATAATATAGTATGACCCACACAAGTGAGCCAATAGTCCATTATGGACTTTTGGCCTGTGGACTTTCGACCCTGCACCGTTCGTACTTTTAGTTTTCTTTTATTTTCCGCATTGCAGTTACAACAAATTTCGCATCCATTCAAAAGTTTTTTTTAGGATGTATATGATTGAGTTATCCATAATGAGCGTAGAAAACAGTAGGTCTTATCAAAACAACTCCCTTTATTTGATCATTTCAGGTAAGGTTTCGATTAAAGATTAAAGACTTTTGAACAGCACTGGAATCTTTATTGATGTAAATAGAAAACAAAAGTGGGCTCAAAATCGACCCTTGTGGTACACCATTAAGAACTGGAAGAAAGTTGGACAAAAAGTTGCCGCTGTTATCATAAACGACTTGTTTTCTGATAGAGAGATAATTACAAATAATTTTTATTGATGATTCAGAAAAATTAAAAAAAGTGACTAAGTTTGTTAGGTCCACAAAATGGTACAGGGTGGGACAAAAGTAAGTTCATAATGTGGATTTGCTTGAATTCTTCCAAATAGATTCTATGTTTTATTTTTAAATTTTCTTAAATGTAGGTACATTTCTTTGTTTCTTAAAAAATGGTAGTATTAGAATTATTACCTATCTACTTTTGCACCACACTTTTTAGAAATAAGTCAATAAAAACCCAAATGTTTACTCATAACATATCCTCCTGTTTGGGCACTGAACATACCCAAAGCGTTTTAATAAAGATTTAAGATACTCATTCGTGGGTAAGTTTAAATATATTTTACATAAACTTCTTTTTTTAGGTTTTTTGATAGCACATGATAGTGAAATTCAGCCCTGAATTATAAGACTGTCAACATGTTCTAAAAACTTTAAGTAAGTATTCGGCCTAGTTAACAGACAGCTTGCAGATAATGTATTTTTTGTTTTCATCGAAGAAAATTTTCTTTCGAGCTTTTAGGGTTGATATTGACACACACCCCTTGGGAGGGTTATTTAGGCTTAGCCGCATTTAGTGGAAAACAATATGATTTAATTCTTTTTCTTCTTATTTAAAAGAACCTACCAGTTTCTACATAAAAGAAAAAAAAAAACATATTTATATCCGTCAGTATATTTTTATTTCTTTCTTTCACAACAGATAGGTTCACATATATATTTTCTATAATAAAACTGTTGAAGAAAAAAAAAAAAAAAGAAATAAATGTCAAAATCTTCTTCGATCGTGTATAGGGGGTAGGTATCTATACCTCATGGTATAAAAAGACAAGGTATGATCATTAGAGCCGCCATCTTACAAAATGGGGTAATAGTGTTTTGACGTTTGGCATTTGGCAAAGTCAAAAGCAACAACAATTTCCAAGACAAATTTGTTTACAACAACAATTTCAATGGGCTGGGCTGTCAAAACCTTAAGTAGCCATCTTTTTTTCTTTCATTTGACAGTTCTCGATACTGAGTTTTTTCTAATGATCATACCTTCTCTTCTTATACCTTGTCTATACCTAACTACCGTGTATCTGTTACAAAACTATACTTTATTTTTTAAATAGTTTTTGTTTCCCATTAAACAAACCTATGCCTTACTAATACCTTTCTACCCATACCTACATATATCTTCATTTAATCTCGACAGATGATTCGATTCGATGTTTCTAATATTATTTGTGTCCTGTCCTTACTGTGGCATCTAACTGAGTGCAAAAGAGGTAAACATATCCTGAAAAAAAAAACATTGCAAAAGCTTACAGAATATATACATGTATTGGTTCTTATCTAGATATTCATTTGAAAATATAAAACAATCAAAAAAAAATCTAGCGCATGCTCATGCTTCGCCTCACCCCCTCAAAAGCAAAAAAGGACCTTAATACAAATGCCTACAAAAATACGCTCAACTAAAATAACTCTCAATTTCATCGATATAAACTTTTCGCTAGGATCAGGATCACACTCACATTTTCCCCTGATTTACAAAATAAGCCTTCTAAATTCGTGAATCCCAGGAAAATCGGGAGAGAGACTTGAAGCGCGTTCTAATTTACTTAAAGATTAAAATACACAACAAAAAAAAAAAAAAATCAAACACAAAACTTTTAATCCTTTGACCTATAACACTGAGCAGGAACAAAACTATTCTATGTATTTTATCAATGGTCATCATAATTAACCAATCAAAAGCAATTGTTTGACAAACACACATACAATAAACAGTTATGTTAACGCCCTCAATCCACCCCATTCATGCGTCATCTTATAAACTAGGGGTTCGGTAACATGAACTTATGGGGTTGGTCGTACTTTAGAACCAGCCCTGTACGTTGAAAATTTGACAATCGGAGAGAAAGAATACCTACCATTGCCACAGACAGACGTGCTAAAGAATTCGTTATCCTTTCTTCTTCGTGCCTAGTGTTGTAAAAATCTGTTAAACTTTATATGGGCTTAGAATTTTAAAAGAGGATTTGAGAACGCGTTCATAGATATACACGATACACGACACGACGACACTGTGCAATTGTTATTTTTAGAATATAATTGTAAATATTAACTTTGTGAAAGTTATAACAACCAAACAAAAGTCGCTCGCACTATTTTGTCCCATTCGATTCACCCCTGGAACATAATTCAGTACCTTAAATGTTTTTCTAGTAATCACAATTGGATAAGATATTTTACGCATCGTACCGTTAAAGCACTTCTCTTTTATGGATAACAACTAATAGTTCCAAGTGATATATACAAGAAAAAAATAATTTTAATAAAATAATTATAAATACAAATACCGTTATTTGTAATTTTAAAGAAAAGTGCAAGAAATCTGTCGAGTGTTTAAACAACTAATCAGAATGGTTAATTTGTTATTGTAAGACCCCCGCATTTAAAAAGGTCAAACACGTGTGAATTTCGAAAATACCTTAGAAAATAAAGTTCCAGAATAATTTATAAGCAAATCATAAATTAAGTTTAAAAAAAGTAAATAAAAAAACCAACGGTTAAATAATAAGCTTTTTTGCTCTATACACTGCGCGAAAACGAATTTGTTGTGTGTGTTTTTTGAGATAATAAAATTATCGATAGTGTTTCAAAATTTATTCTCCCACGTCTTTTGACGCCTCTAGGGCGTTAAAACTGGAAGAAGATTTCGTTGGCGGCTGTATGACGATGTCGATGTATTCGACACCTGATAAAATGAAAATGGGGACACCGAGCTGTTTTCCAGGCCGTTATAGCCCATCATATCGGGGGCCAGATCAAATGCGGAGATGTATGACCAACCCGTCGGTATGTGTGTTTTTGAAATTATTTTTATGGAACTATTTATTGTTTTATCTTTATTTTAGATTTTTATTCTGCTAGCCGATTCAATTACATTCATATGATTATTTGGTTCAATTTATTTTTAACAAGATTTATAGGTCCAAAACGTCAGCACTTTTTCGAATTTTTTTTTTAAATTTGTGAGTTGGATTGCAGAAAAGGTTCAATATTTTTGTTTTTAACTTAAATATCAGAAAAAGGGCTGCATCTTGCATTTTCCATCAGCTCTTAGAATACAATGTCTAATCAAAATAATTAAAAAAGAGTCTAGTTAAGATTTGTAAATTCAAAATTACCCATCAGTGATACATATTTTACTACCTATCATTAAAAATAAATATTTGAGAAGGTTTTTATATGAAAGATTCGTTAGGTTTTTCAAAATTAACATTGTAGGTTTTGGAAAAGAAATCAAATCAAACCGACGCGTCGCGACGCACGGTTTTCTTCGAAGATGGCCGTCGCTTTTCAAAACAAAGTTAAGGTTAACAGTGGAAATTGAGAAACTATTGTCTTTCCCCGAAAATTCAAAAAGTTGTAGAAGAATGTTGTAAGTAATACTCGAAAAAGGTGGAATTAGTAGCTTTTTTGTTTGGTAATTCTGAGAACTGTCCAATCCGGAACACGGATCGAATACACTTAAAAACTTTTTAGATTCTGAAGTTTTTGTGTCATTGTATTTGTGTTAGAAAAACTTTAAACAATTACACTTTCTTAATTATCGGTTACCGATTTATTTAATGGTAGGATAAGCAGCTCATAATATGTTCAGAATATGTTAAGGCTTATAAGCTGTAGAATTAGCTGTATTAGGCAGATGACCTCTAGTATGCTTATGAATGTACCGACGCGACGGCGCGGCGGCGGCGACACAGGAATTATGCCACGTCTCTTGGCGTGTTATATAAACAGATATGCATGTTCATTTAGAACTGTATATTTTTATCTGAAGTTAAACTTAAGGTCGAACAAGTTTAATTGCCAGCTTCCAGTCGCGAGAGATAGTTGATATCAACTTGTGTGGCCTATACCTACAACTTTCTAACGGAAATTTTTTTAAATATCCCTACAAACAATTTTGCTTCTATAAAGCTCTATAGAAGCAACGGTAGCATCTATAAAGCTTTATAGAAGCAAAATTGTTAGTTGGGATGTGTATATGTACAAAATGTTAATTTATATGAACGGAAAATCAAATAGTATATTTTGCGTTGAATTCGTTTAAAAAAAGAATATTTTTGACATGTACAAACAATCGTCGTGCCAATATTGGCCCAACTCGTGATTGTGCATTTGTGCAACGCAGAAAGTCTGTTGTGTGCGGGGACTAAGAGTCTCCCATCACTTCAAAATCTAGACAAACAGTCTACCGACTTTTCTTAAACGATTTGCTAGTCCATAAACGAATTATGTTAAAAGCAACCATAAAATGGGTGTTTTTTAAAGAATTAGTTAATTGAACTAGGTAACCCCCGCACACTACAAACTTTCTATCGGTCGACAGTTTAGTCGGTCTCTTAATCAGTATTAAAATGTATGAAAGTGCGCACACTACAATACGCAGAAAAATGATCGTTTAACAACAACGTAAAACTCGTGTAAAATTAACAGAGAAGATTGTTAATATAGCACCTGCAAACTAACCCCGGTTAAAATTACACAAGTCTACTCGGTTATTCAAAATTGTTAATCTTACCCACTTTCTCGGTTAAATTTTACTGAAATCAAATTTTAACCGAGTTTCTTTATCAATATAAACAAGGTGATCGGTTAAAATAACCTTCTAAAATGGTAATTTTAAACAATTTAACTTAACCGAGGCGACTACGTTCATTTTAGCAACGATAACTTCTTAGTTTTTAACCAAGACTGCGTTATTTTTAACACATTTTTTTAACCCACCGAAATAAACTTATCGGTAGGTCCATTATTTTTCTGCGTGAACGATTAAGTATCGGCCAATCAAAAAGTTTGTTTGATCGAAAAAAAGTTTGTTTTTCTTCACAATTGCCTTCAAAGTTCAGACTAAAATACCTGGCCGACTATTTAGTCGGCCGCCTGTGCGAACAGTAAGAGCCCAACCCGACTAAAGTATCGGCTGATAGAAAGTCTGTAGTGTGCGGGGGCTCTTAATTTCATAACATAAACTTTTTCAAACTTTTTTCAAAAAAAAAAAAAAAAAAAAAAAATAAAATGCACGACTGGGTTGCACGAACTTGCTCTTAGGGTTGAAATTGCTAACATTTTTAGGACTTTTTATAAATAGAAATTTAGTAAATGTAATTTTTGTAGCATCTGAAATTGAATTGCCCTCCAAAACAAGTATGCAATTTCATTTGTTTTACTAAGATGTATTTTTAGAAAAAAAATTTCAAAATCGTTAGATCCTTTTCTTTTTAAACTAATTTTTTGTAAATGATTTCTTGGAAAAAAAATTTAAAATAAAATTGGTATGCCATTTTGAAGAAATCACTTATCAACATCTAAAACTAAGATCGTTGGAGCCATTTTCGAGCAAATTTCACTTTACTAAAATCGATATATGACAGGTACCGTTGTTTTTGGTCCAAAAAAATTTAATTCCAAAAACCCCTCTGGAGAGTCGCCAAAAAACGCTGCATACCAAATTTGATGTTAATCGGTCCATCCGTTTAGGCTGTAGCTTCGTATACAGACAGACAGACAGACGGACTTCCGGGACCCACTTTTTTGGCATTCTCTACCATCGGAATGTCATGGAAAAATTTTATCTCAATTTTTTTTTTTGTACGAATGCATAACTTGGTATAAATAGTACCTACATGTATGCTGTATGGCAAGTAAAAAATTGGTAGGTATTTCAATAAAAATAAAATATTAATCGACATATCAAAATGTTTCATTAAAATTTATTTATCCGTTTTCAAAAAAAAAAAAAAAAAAACAATGATTCGAAAATTAAAACCGTTTTTGTACCAAAATTTACATTGTCGCTTAGGAGAAAGTCAAACATCAACATTAAAACGGTTCTTTTTTTTTGTTTCAAAAGTACGACCACGAACTTATTGTACCATGTTTTCACTACAGCCCAAATGAGATAATTACGCAAATTATCTCATTTCGAATGTCAAATTCTATAGAAAAAAAAATTGAATTTGTAATCTGAACTGACCTAATTTGCGAAATTATCTCATTTGGAATGTATAGTGAAAAATGCTATTCTGACTTGAAAAAGTTCAGGTCAACAAAACTATATTTACTATTGGCTCAAGGGCTTTTCTATTCTAAGCTTGATAACCCTTGAAAACAATTTCAGTCACAATTTATTGTGTTGTCATAATCGAAAATTTTCTATTCAGTTTTGTTGTTTATGTGAAAAATTTGAACCAATATCTGTTTAAAATAATGAAGTTTATTAGGCCATCATACAAGGCTTATACCAACTGCAATATCTTCTCATTGATTTATATTCCCTTTTAATGATATATTTAAGCATCCAGTTTTGACAGATGTTACTGCTGAAGGAACTTTCTCGATGGTAACATATCGATAAGTTATAACTTATAAAGTTTCAAAGGCCAAGTAAATGTTGTAACTGAAGAAGACGAAAGAACTACAAATTACAAGAAAAAAAAATCTTACCTTCGCCCTAAGAAGAAGCTAGAGAAGACATTGTATAACAGGGTACGTTTTTTTTTAAATTTGTAGTTATAAGGTCTGTAGAAAATATCAAAGTTCATGGAAAGGAACCTGAAGTTCTTATTATAAATAGTCTAAGAGCCAGGAGCAGATTTCTTGCGTGAGAGGTAACCGATTCATATGAATGTCAGAGGTAGCGTGGGTAATGGTGATGACGAATACCTTAGTCTGCCTGCATTTATTTGGGCCGTTGTCGAGAAAAAGCGCATCAAAAGTACCATTTTTCTGAAAATCGATTTAGTGAGGGTAACCACTTAAAATTTATTGATAACCAACGCCACATACTCACTGATAACAAATATACCAATGGCAGACATTTTAAGTGCGGCCAAAGCCCCGGCAGACTGTCCCGAAAATGCGTTTTTTTTGGCGTTTTTAGACTTTGGGGTAACCACCTAAAATTAATCGCATCCTATAGCGGTGGACTCCCTGATAACAAAAATACCCATGGCAGACATTTTGAGTGTGGCCAAACCCCCGGCAGACGGTTTTGAAAATGCAGTTTTTCTGAAAATTGATTTATTTAGGGTAACCACTTGAAATTAGTCGCATCCTGTAGCGGTGGACTCCCTGATAACAAAAACACCCATGGCAGACATTTTGAGTGTGGCCAAACCCCCGGCAGACGGTTTTGAAAATGCAGTTTTTCTGAAAATTGATTTATTTAGGGTAACCACTTGAAATTAGTCGCATCCTGTAGCGGTGGACTCCCTGATAACAAAAACACCCATGGCAGACATTTTGAGTGTGGCCAAACCCCCGGCAGACGGTTTTGAAAATGCAGTTTTTCTGAAAATTGATTTATTTAGGGTAACCACTTGAAATTAGTCGCATCCTGTAGCGGTGGACTCCCTGATAACAAAAATACCCATGGCAGACATTTTGAGTGTGGCCAAACCCTCGGCAGACGGTTTTGAAAATGCAGTTTTTCTGAAAATTTATTTATTTTACTTTTTCACATAACTCGCGTATTATTGGACCTAGCAGAAAAAATTTTATAGCAATCTTAAAGATAATTGAATTTCCTACAGAATATGTTAAATAAGTTTTTTCGATTAAACCTTCGGTTTAAGAGTTAGGGTGGTTTTTTTTGAAGCAAGTCAAAGGGTGATTTTGTTATTTTCGTCATATCTCTTTTATTTGAGCTTTTTTAAAAATTAATTTGAAGTAAAAGTTGTAGATCTTTTTATTACCTTCATTTATTACATTAACGGTTTTTCGATTTGACAGACCGTTTTCGATCTGTAGGAAAAAAACTTCAAAAAGTTTGCAATTTTTTATATAGCTTTTTCCTATATAAAAAATTGCAATCTTTTTGCCCCTCTTCGCCTAAAACTATACAATTTTTTTCTTGCCTGAGTGCAACCTACACGCCTAGGTTTTTTGTTACATCTATTGCAAATTACCCTGTACTATGTAGAACCTTTTTCCTATATAAAAATTTGCAAACTTTTTGAAGTTTGAGAAAAATTGAGAAATTAACTGAAACATTTTTCTTTTGAGAAATTTACGTTAAAAACCTTCAGATGAGATTTGTTGTCTCTCATCTCTGAGATGAATAAAAATGGATGAGAAGTTAATCCATGCATTGTTCTTCTAAAAAAAAAAAAACAACATTTAAAGCTCCAAAGCTTCGTTTTCAAACAACTGATACAAATCCAAAAATATGTTTGTTGAAAATGTTGCTAAATGTTATAGGTACTAATGTCTGCATAAATGCTTCTTTTCGAGAATTTTTGTTAAAATCGGTTGAGTCCCTTGCGAGAAAGTCTGAAATAAGAAAAAAAGAAAACGGTTCTATGACCGTCGCCTAAAATAAGTTTAATTTAATTTACTCAATAGAGTGGGTAAAAGGCACTTGGTGGAAATTCATTTTAATAAAATAAAAGAAAAACACTTGTCTTTTTCATAAAAAGACAAGTGTTTTTCTCTCTTTTATTTTATTTTGTTGATTTAATTTTATCATTCATTTTTAAAGTAATGCAAAAAAATAATCAAACTGGTGCTTAAAATAACGAAAATACCTTTTGAAATAAGCTTAACTTTCAAATAAAGAATGCCGTCAGATTTCTTGTACAACAAAGAATTTTTGGAATTTGTTTTTTGAAAATTGTAGGATCCTTTAGAAAAACTTTTAGGTACTATACAAAAATTAATACAAATTTTTCAAAAAAATAATCCTGATAAAAAAAAAACAAAGTTTTTAATCAATTCGTTTTGAAAAAACTGATTTTTAAAAAAAGATCCAAAATTTATATTTTTGAAATTTTTGTTCTTATTTATTAAATTAAAAAATCAGAAATCAAGAAAACGGTATTTCATTAATCAAAAAAATGTAGTTAGGAATTCTGCATTTCAAAATTCTTCTTAGGGCCAATTTTTCAATAGTCAGTTAAACAGTCAGTTAGTACTTATTCCTAAGGATAGAGAAAAAATCAATTTTTCAACAGGCAGATATAGCTTATTCCTAAGAATAAATCTATCTGCTTCTTTCAGAGACGAATAAAATTATTCAAAGGAATAATCTCAATAAAAATATTGTGTCAGTTGTCAAAGCTGTTTTGAAAGAATTTTGAAAAAAATACAGTGGAAAACAAGAAAACAAAAACAATCATGAATAAAAATGACGTATAATTTTAAATATTTTTGAATTTGACAATTTTTTTTTGTTATTCTGTAGAATAAATTATTCTTGATTGAAAAATTCAATGTTTTTATCTGATTGTTTATGAGGCTAATAACTTTATTCGTCGAACAGTTAACTGACTGTTTATTAGAAGATTGAAAAATTGGCTCTTAATAAAATAATATAATTTTGTATTTAAAAATTCTGTACTTTTAAATGCTGTAGTTTAGCCCAGTCATTTTAGTCATTTTTAAGCCCAATCTGCTGAATATTTTTTGTTGTTTCACTGATATGCAGGTAACTAAGAATAGTTGCAGTCCTAAGTGTGCTTGAGGTGTGTTTACTTTAACTTCTTATTTTAATAAATAACCTGCAACGTCTGTCAGATTATAACAAAAATAAGACCAGACGGCCCTTAAGTCCACTTTAGGGTTTCAATTTTGTTGATGAAAAAATTCAAGAAAATACGAATTATTACCTTAGTCTGTGAGTGGTAACTCGGCCTCAAAATTGAACTTAAAAAGTGGTAGAATGTTCATCAGTAACATGAACATACAAGGTTGTTTGTATGGGTTATTGCATGAACAGCTCATACAATTAGACAAAAATTTGTATCTAAATTATTCAAAAATAAATCAATTCCTTCAGTTATGAGGCGTTTGGATTACAAACATTTTATTCAGAATACTCTTAAAATAAAAATTGATTAAATAAATATGTACCATAACTTTCATAGATATGCCAAAAGATAATTCTAATAATATTTTAGTTTAAAGTTGTATGTCGTATGAGTAATTTTTTTTTTAATATGAAGGTAAAATACTATAGGCCTGATGATTTGCACTGACATCGCGACGGCTGCTGCAGTTAGAGTGGCCGTCGCGTCCCGTCTGGACGCCGCCGACGGGTTGTAAAACTTTAAATCAAATGTGTGACTAATATTTGAATTATTTATGCATGTATCCTTATAAATTTGAGATAATTTTTGATGCATGATCAAAATATGTAGAATAAAAAAAAATTAATTAACTGAATTTGATTTTCAGATTTACATAATGAATGTCTTTATATTAAATAAGCAAACTCAGTTGAAAAGTACTATTTTACAGGAGGTCAGATTGTAGTATGAAAAACAATAAATTTGCCGCAAAAAATTCTATATTATAATCTAGGGAGACAGTAAATAAATGCCCATACATAATTGCATACACAAATTTCATTGCGGTTGCTTGCAGATCTATGCGTTTGTGCTACAAATTATCTATGCATGTGGAGTTCAACAAAGTTGTCCTTGTGACAAAAAAAAAGCAAAGCAAAGCAAAAAAAAAAAAAGAAAAACAAGAAAATCAATGCGCACCTTCATCCTACATCTACACTTATTAAATTTTTAAGCAACCATAAATATTTTAACACCTAAAGTTTTTTCGTCACGCAATTTTAAATCGGTTAGACACCTGTTTATGTATGTACATTGGGAATGACTACTGTTTTTTTTATGTTTGGGCTTTTGATAATTGTGGGATGGTATAGTTTTAATATTTTTTTTGCATGTATGCATATATAAAACAGTGAAAAATAAAAATGAACGCGAAAGTGATCATTAAATTCAACCTGATTAAGTTTGGATTAATTAATTTTTTTGATTCAATGGCAGAAATTATTCCTAGATAACTTGTAATAATGTTAAATTTAATTACAGATATTTATATTGAGGTGAATTAAGATGAAATCTAACCAAAATTTGTATGTGCTGTGCTTATGGTGTTTAAAAGAGGTCCTTATCAAGTAACTGCTTGGTATCGAGAATGTCTTGAACTGCTGATAATATGTATGATAAAAATACAGTGTTAGACACGTAACGCTTAATTCTTATAAAGTAAAAAACTCATTCTAGGAAAATTATTTCACTTTTTTTTCCGTTTTTTGATTGCCCCTCTCTGATGCGTTTCATTGAAAAAGAACTTAACTAAGCACATATTGATAATGTGTAAATAAAAGTAATCTCATTCTTCGGAGCCTATTAAGACAGATTAAGAGGAGATACAGAACGTTACATATTGATTTTTAATAAGTTCCTATTTGTAAATTTCTAAAAAAAACTGTAAACAGCACAACAAATAATGAGAATTAAATGACCATTTGCTGATTTTAATAACGATATCATGGAGAAAGAAAACATGCCAAAAACAAATGAAATCTAATTTAAATTAAGAGGATACCTTTAGGTTTTTTTTTTGTGCTAAAAAGACAGCCGTCTTAAACGGACAAATCTTCTTAATTTGATGATAGAGAATGCAAAAAAAGTGGATCCCACAGGTCCGTCTGCATGTCTGTAGCGATTCTTGGGACTCTCCAAAATAATCTTTTGGACCAAAAATAACGATACTTGATCTGATATACCGATAGGTACAAAAAAAAAAAAAAAAATAGAAAAAATAGTTTAAAAAAAAAAATTAAATCAAATCTGAAATCAAATTGCCCTCCAAAACAAGTATGCAGTTTTGATTGATATATCTTTGATGCCGGGTAGGTACAAAGGGGTTAAGTAAAAAAAATCGATTTTCGGATTTTTATTGGACTTCAGTCAGTTTTTTTTTCTCTTTCGTTTGGTCCTATTGCCATAGCTCTAGCGTATCTCCTTCTGTTAGAAATGATTCGGTACAAAAAGTCCTTTACAATAAAATTGAGAACAAATAAACAAAAAACTCAATTTTATTGGCTCTTTGCGACAAATCAACTCAGAAATAACAACAAATCATGCTTTGTTTTTGCATTCATTTTTAATTTTTAAATAAAAAAATTGATCCTAAAGCGTTAAGTCAAGAGGAAGAAAATAAACGAAAAGCGATTTTTCTACTGTATTATATTATTTCAAAAAGAATTTTCACATTTGGTAATTAATCACATTAATATTTCCAACTTTCTTTTATAAATTAAACCTTGTTATCAATGTAAACAAAGATTTTTCTTGACTTAACACCTTTGGACCAAGTTTATTTTTGAAGACTTAATGGCTCTAAAGCAGGCATGTCAAACTTGTGGCCCGCAGGCCGCATGCGGCCCACAACGAATAACTTTGCGGCCCAGTCCACATTTTTATTAATTTTGAGTTTTAGATTATAACTTAGATTTTATGTTCACAGCTTTCGACACACATGCACATCCTTTTTTTCCTAATCAACAAATAAATATGGGACAAAACCAAAAAAAGTAACAAATTTTATAAGATCTCGTGGGTTAAATCAGGGTAAGTTATGTGATTTCTTAAAGGAAACTAGGAAGCGAATATTCTGAGTTAACCTAGCAACGATTCACTGGCTTGGGAATTTTTTAGTTTTTATTGATAGGTAAAAGTCTTCAAACCAGCATGTGTTGCTATCTGAAATGGTTGCAGAGTTTATAATTCATGATACCTACCTAGATGTAGCAAAAAATGTATCATAGTTAAACTCAAAACTGCGAGAAAAATTCATAATATAACGAATCTGTGAACAAATGCAACATTCAAATGTAAATGTGCATTCAAATGCAACCTAGCTCTTTTGGAACATTAGAAGATAAACTAGGATTTGACGAATCAAAAATGCTACGCAAAAAATCTCAACTGTTCCATAAACATAGAGTTAATGCCGAATCATGTAAAAATGGAGAAAAGCGATTTCTAATTTGACTCCGAAGTATGTTCCAAATTCGTTGAAATGCCCGATTTTATAAGTTTTTTTGTGCACTTGAAAACTGCCATATAAAATTTCACAGTAGGTACCTGTCGAAGCGAGCAGTTATTTCAGTCATTAAGAGGAAGGAGTTACCTATAAAATCCTGAATAATTAACTTTGGTCTGAGAAAAAAATGGTAAATGAAAAAAATTGTTTCATCATTGTTGCTGTTTTTTTTTTTTACAAAATTGTTTAACATATAAAAATTGTAGCTTAACATGTTCTGCGGCCCACAAAAATTATTATCTCGCTGTTTTGGCCCCTTGTAGCCATTGAGTTTGACATGCCTGCTCTAAAGTGTTAAGTCAACAGAATTTTTTTTTTAAAACGGTCATTTTCTGGTCAACAGCATATGGATATTAAAAAAGATCTAATAAATGATGTTTCTGCATCATTACTTTTTAAAAATAATAATATTCAGATTTACAAACAAAAATTGAAACTTTAATTCCATTTTCCTCAAAACTACATTTTCTGACTTAACACCTTTGTACCTGGCGCCAAAGATATTAAGTTGCATTTTTAGAAAAAAAATTTTCAAAATCGTTAGAGCCGTTTTTTAAAAAACTAATTTTTTATAAATAATTTTTTGGAAAAAAGTTTTCAAATAAAATTGGTATGCCATTTTGTAGAAATCACTAATCAACATCTAAAAACAAAATTTCAAAAAAATTCAATGTTCCGTTTTCGAAAATTTGATTTTTCAAAAAAAAATTTTCAAATTTTTTTTTAAAATCCAAAAATTATTTTTTATGAAATTTTGTTTTTGGCTTATATTAAAATTATATAAATGCTTCTTCACAAAAAGTTTCGTTAAAATCGAATAAGCACTTTCGGAGATAATCGGATTTGAAAAAAAAAAAAAACGGTTCTATGGCAAGTACCGTTAATAATGATTTCCAATTTTTTTTATTAGAAGATAGACCTTGTCTTAAAACTTACATTTGAATTTTTTAAACAAAATCGTTGGAGCCGTTTTTGAGCAATTTCAATTTTACTAAAATCGGTATATGAAAAGTACCATTATTTTTGGTCCAAAAAAATTATTTCTAAAAACCCCTCTATAGAGTCGCTAAATAATGCTACATACCAAGTTTGACATCAATCGGTCCATCCGTTTAGGCTGTAGCTTCTTATACAGACAGACAGACTGACAGACAGACAGACGGACTTCCGGGACCCACTTTTTTGGCATTCTCTACCATCGTAATGTCATGGAAAAATGTTATCTCAACTTTTTTTTTTGTACGAATGCATAACTTGATATATTGTACCTATATCGCAAGTAAAAATCAGAAGTTAGTTTTTGTTAATGCCTATCTTTTAATGATAAAAAAATTATTTCGAAAATATAGCATAGAAGTTTTTTTTTTTTTCAGAATTTCTCCCAAACGCCAAATTCAATTTTTTATTGAAAATAAAAAATTTGAAGAAATAATTATTGGATTTAAAAAAAAAAATTTATTTTTATTTTTGGAAAAATAAATTTTAGAAAACAAGAAATAGATTTTTTTTATTAATTTTGGTTGTCGTTTACCTACGCTAGTTTAAAAGTGGTTTGTTGGCAAAACAAAACTATACTGTAGGTTTTCGGTTGATTTGATACAGCTTCCGTTTTTGAAATATTACCGTAAGAAAATGCAAACAATGTTATCTTGATTACTTTGGATGTTATTCTTTTATGTAAGGAAATTGTTTAAACACAAATCGACGTTTTTTATGAAAAATGTTTTCCTTCTTTCAAGACCTGTTTAAAAAAATCTTTCCGATTTCTTCTTTATGTAAGTTAGAGATTATAACGTTTTTATCTCCTTTACGATATGTTAAGCCAAACAAACTAATTTTATATTAAGATATCTTGGGTTTATGTGTTGGAAATTTATAAAAATAAAACATGTTTATAAATATTCTTAAAAATCGAAATAATTTCATTGTTTAATTTTTATGTAAAAATCGTTGAAGGTGAATCTTTAAAGTATCTTTCCTAGTTCGTATAAGCAAAGCGAATATAATTCCAAATTCAGGACAGTGTTTGAAATTATTTCCAACAGTTAAATGATTATGGGAAAAATTTAAAATTCTTGAACCATATTATCTGATATATATTTTAGACCTCGATGTATTACGGTCAAACAAGCATAACCTATTAAACTAATTTCTTAATCAAATTTTCTTAACTAGATTCTATACAACCACTCCATTTCTCATAAATAATTCTAAGCAATCAAAGCAATTATATAAAACGATTTAACTCTCAATTCTATATATTTATTTTAATGTAAACCTACTACAAAAAAAAGTGATGGAACCTTTTTAAAAATCGGAGCTTTTGTAATTAATCTCATTTAATTTGCCTAAACAGAATACAACAAGGGTGCATAATGAAATATGTACTGATATATGAGGTCTGGTCACTTGTTGATGACAATGATCATCATTTAAAATAAAGAACTTAAAAGTAAGAACCTTCATTTATTTGTAAACATCATAGGCATAGTCACTATTTAGCGAGGTTGGTTTTTCGTTATATAATGAAAATGGATGAAGGAAATAAATGGTTTCAGAATATTTTACACAAAATTCCACTAAAAAGGTAATTAATCAAAAGGAAACATTGTTTGTAGTCTTTCAGTTGGAGAAAGTGCCAAGTGATTTCCATACAAAAAAAAAAAAGAGGGCCGCATGTCAGACGAGTTTTTGTTAGATAGAAAGTGTAAAATTACATATTTTATAACGCCGACCGATGCTGTCATAGGTGAAATTATATACCATTAGTTTGTTTTCAAGTTCTAATGGTTTCCTCGGAAAAGAATACAACTGTTATTCCAAATTTCTTTATATACAAAAGATTGGAGGATTTCAAAAATCAAAAATTTGGCTTGTAACTTTTTTAATATTCGGAATATCGAAAAAGTGTTCTTAACACAAATGACGTGAAATTGAATTTTCTAAAAAAAAAATGTAGTTCTTTTTTTTTTACTTATTTGGCTTGTAACTTTTTTAATATTCGGAATATCGAAAAAGTGTTCTTAACACAAATGACGTGAAATTGAATTTTCTACGTTTTTTTACTACACACTTTTACCTAGGATAAATAGAAGTCGAGATGTTTAATAAAAACTAAAATCCAAGATGGCGGGCAAAAGGTAGTGCGAAAAATCAGGGTTATGATATTCAGGCAATTCTCTATCGAATGAGCTAAAAATATTTGGGGGTGGTACAAACTTTCTTTTTACCCCGGATCCACTTTGATACATATTTACTAAAAGTAAACAGTACAATGTCCTTTTTTTCTGCTTTTTATAACATATTTTAAAAAAATTAGCAATCCAATGGCATACAAAAATTAAAAAAAAATTAAAAGATGCTTACATATACAATTTTATAACTTTTTTCACAATTGGCCATTCAAGGAGCATTCCATGAAAAATAGTAACTTTTTATAATTACGAAAAAGATTTATAAATGGGATTTATTGCAATGAAAACTTTCTTTAGAGGCAGAAAACTCTTTATCAAGAGTTAACAAGTGCTTGCGAACTTAACTCCTAAATCGATATTCACCTAGGACCTAGCCAAACTTTTCATCAAGTTTTAAGTAAAAATAAACGCTTAAACGTGGTGGACTCAGGGTTCGCAGGTTTTCAAAATAAAACACCAAAACGTTTATTTTTCCCCTTTTTCGTAAAAAAAATCCCCTTTTTTCCAGAAAAAAAAAATGCAAGTATTTATTTTTAAAAATTTTTTTTACTTAAATCTTTTTTAAAACATATTAATTTTGTATTTAATTTATTCATAAAAATAAAAACTTTATAATAGACATAAGTAAATTAAAAAAATTAACAAAAATGAAGCTCAAAATACATACATATTTCATTTTCAAACTAAAAACAGTCAAAATAAAATTTATGAAGTATGGAACTACTTCATAAATTTTATTTTGAGGGTAAATCTTAATATCATTGCTAGTTTAATAAAAAATGAATATTATTTTCTATATTTAGTGTATTTTTGTAAATCATAGAGTATTTATGCCGATAAAGGTAGACTTTTTTAACAACGATGTCTTAAAAATGTTTAAGTATTTTTTTTTACTTTTATTTTTTTTACTGTCGCGGCTGCTGGCGGAAAATTACGTTTGATATACCCAAAAAAGTACAGATTCCCTTAATGAAATATTTTGAGGAGTGAATTAAAAAATGGAAGCATCCTAGTTTTTAGTAGAGCTGTCAAATTAAAAAAACGGCAAAAATGGTGATTTTCCCCTCAACCAGGGAACCCTGGGTGGACTTAATGTCGCATACGTTACGCAACATATGTATCTAATTTATGGTAACTATATTTGTTAAATTGCGACTTGTGGACGCTTCATTACATACAAGGGATAATATAAAATTATTTCTAAATGTTCAAATCGATCTTAAAACTGTTACGGCACTTAAAATCTATTTTAAACACCAAAAAACATTCAAAAATTTCTTATACGTTACAATGGCTCCTCAAGCATATAGATTAAGAACTCATTTTCCCTATTTTTTCAGAGTTTCTTTTTTGCCTGATTCATCTGCCTCAAAAAAAAAATGTAAACTTCTTTAACATTG
Organism: Episyrphus balteatus; assembly: GCF_945859705.1. NCBI lineage: Eukaryota > Metazoa > Arthropoda > Insecta > Diptera > Syrphidae > Episyrphus > Episyrphus balteatus. Next base: position 80,745,779 of record NC_079135.1, on the reverse strand, counting down.
TTAATTGAATTTTATCAACTTTAATACTAGCTTGTATTTTTGTTAAGGTATACTTTCGCCTCTAGACGTGAAGATACTGTTTACAAACAAAAAAATGGGTTCTCTTGGGAACTACCCAAAAGTGCTTTTTTCTATCTAAATTTATTGAAGGGACATAGCCTGATTCCACCCTCGCTAAAAGTATTTAAGCATCTTAATGACAAAACAAAAACAGGAAGGAAAAGTTGTATACACTTGCTGGTTAGAAATTATTTTGTTTCCTCATTTTACCTTTGAAAAGAAGTAAATTTAACATTCTGTATCCGGGAATAGTTTTTTTTTTTTTTTAGAAAAATAGGTACTTGGGCTTTTTTAATGTTTTTGTTTTCTATTTCCTAAAAAAAGAATAATTAAGCCTATTGTTTTATGCCAATTTGGTTATTCTTTTCTTTATTTTAAGTGCTTGTCGGGTGGTGATTTTTTTGTTCCTTCTTTTTTTTCAACCCTTTTGGGCAAGCATATTTCTATGAATGTATATATTTTGATTTATTCAACACAATATTTATACAATAGAAATAGATTTTGTTGCAGCAATACAATAGATATTTTGGACAAAAGGTCCTTTATTTTTATTTTGCTGCACTTTACTATTCAACAAAAATGTATAGAGAAGAGAATAGTTTTTTTGCTGAACTTGGCAAAAAAATATTTTACTCCTCGATATATACAGTAACGTGTATGCACATAAATCCTCCCTTACACATGCACACATTATTCACACAGGCATACAACACTGGAATACAACATTGAATTGTTTAAATTTATTTTGTCAATTCTAAGGACATGCTCAATTCAGGAAAAATAAAAATATCCATCGGATACATAAAAAAAAACCAACGATGTTTCTAGTATCAGCTATTATACTTATATGGCTGCTGTTGTATATGTATGTAGTTGTGTATGTATATACATATAATTGGAAAGACCTCTGTATTTGTATGGATATTATGTATGCAAACATGTATGTATGCATGTGTGTGGTGGGTTTTATGTTGACAGGTTGTTGGTATGCCATGCCACCCATAGTAACAATATAGTAGGAAATTTTATGCTCTTCCCTTGCCTTGTTGTACTGCTGCTCCTGCTACATGAGACATGGACGAATATGTTCATGTATGCAAAAACTGAAACTGCTGGTTCCATATCTATAAAGGTGGAAGACAAGAGTCGCATACAAAAACGATGAAAACATGACACTGGGAAGAAGAATAAGAGCAAGGAGTTTTTATTTTTTTTGTTTGTATATACATATAAAACTAGATATAGAGACTTTTCCTTTTATTATTTGGCAATAAAAAGGATAATTTTTCTTTTTATTTTCTTGTGGATCGTTTGTGGTTTTCATGGTAGATACCTACCAACAACAACAAAAAAAATATCTAGATACTATACGTATTCTTTAATGGGAATATATATTTTGACAAAAGCAATTGGGGAGTTTATTTTATTGCAAACATTCTTTTTTTTTATAACTTTCTTTTCTTCTCTGTATTTTTTTTTGTTGTATTTTTTACTTTTTTGTTTAGGTATTTTTTTTAGCTTTAAAGATTGGTAGACGAAAATTTCGAGAAGAAGAAGAATAAGTTAGTTTGAAGAATTTGTGTAGCCAGTCGTAAAGTGAAATATTTTTTATAAAAGTTTCTAGGTGCAAATACCTCACAATGACGACTAATAAACTTTTTAATTTGCGATATAAGTAAATATTATAATTCAGAGATAAAAATCAAACATGACAGTTCTGTCTATCTGTGTTCTTTTTTTTAAACTTTTTTTCCTAAAAAGTAGAAATCGCCGCCTAAAAAAGCCTCACTGACTTTTCTTGACGTTAAGTTTCTCATTCAAAGTCCTTATTTCCGTTGCTTGTAGTTGCTTTTTTTATTAGAGTTTTTAAGCTTAAGTGGCTTAGGTTCCGGCATATTTGCATCGTCTTTAATTCTTTTATCACGAGATGGCTTAGGTTGTCTATAAATGGAGCACTAAAAGCTTGATTTCTTGATGTTTACACTCATAAATGAAATGAATGAGAAATTAAATTGGTTGCTACGTTATAGTTGACTCGCTACAGAGGAGGAGATTTTAAATTTTTTAAAGAAATTTGATCTTAGTTCTTTGCCCTATAAAACCATTTGAAATATCAGAAAATTCTCAAAAAAAATTATCCTTTCCCGTTTAAATAATAAAAAAAAAAAATATTCCACATACGCCCCAGTGACTGTCTTTTTAAAAAATATATTAATCACTGAGTAAACTTTTAAATGAGTTGAGAACTTTATTTTTTAGTCAAAATTTTACAACTGTCCGTGTCCATTCAAAATTATAAATAGGTATATGTATAATACAGTCAAATAAGGTTAAAAAAGGGGTAGATCTCGGAATGAATGCTAATAGAAATTTTTTTTGCTCAATACCTTTGTTTTGGCATTCTATAACATATCTCAAAAGTCTAGAAAAATCTCATGTCCGCATTTAAATGGAAAAAATTCCAAAATTCCCCCCTTTTCTCAAAAAATACCATTTTTTTTCATAGATATGAATGTTTTTTTCATTGCATTGTTTTGATTCTTAATGATAATGGATATGAAAACCTCCATGCAAAATTTGGTTGTTCTACCATAACTTTTAAGGGGTTTTCGGTAGTAAGTTTGCAACTTTTATAATAATATGGGTTGACAGATGAAAGACAGATATAACTTTTTTTAGAGACGTCAGATTTCCTTGATTTTAGATTCAGCATTAAAAAATACCTCGAAATCATGTATCATATGTGCATATAATACCATTGTCTTTTATTGCTTATTTCAAAAATCTAAATTTCGCGGTTTAAGCCTTAAATCGTGACTTGCGAACATGAGATTTTTCTATACTTTTGACGTATGTTATAGAATGCCAAAACGAAGGTATTGAGCAAAAAAATTTCTATTAGCATTCGTTCCGAGGTTGAACCCTTATTTGACTGGATTAATATATTGCTTAAAGATCTTGTAGAGCAATCCTTTTTGAACAATGAACGACGGCAATCTTTGGATATCATAATTTTTATATTAACATAGAAATATTTTAAAGTAAAAAAAAAAAGATTTTAAGATTAACCGCTAAACTTATTGTATACACTTTGTTGTCTATGGAAAAATAAAATCACTTAGTTTTCAATTACTAAAGCTCAATAACTATGTTTTTGTCTTGCAAGTGATTATTACAAGTTAAATTAAGAGCTTTTCTGTTCTATACCAAGAATTTGTGCAAATATATATAGTTAACGATACAAGAAAAACCACTGCACCAATCCTTTCTTAAACCACTAGAAGCTATATTATTAAACTCCAAACAGATTATTAAAGAAACTAATAAGAACTTTAATCCTTGTTGCAAAGACTAATAAGAATAAATTTTATGTTCTTGGTGTAGAGACTCCGTCATTAGTGGTTTGAAAAGTTTTAAATAATTGTGGGAAAATAAACAGTTGGATAAATTGATTTTATTTTCAAGTTTTTTTTTTTCTGTGAAGCTTCTTTAAGTATTTCGATGTGTATAGTGTATGTATAATACCTGTGAAAACACATGGTATAGGTTATAATATGTCTTTGTTTAGATGTCATTTACTGTGTGCATTTATCTTACATCTTTTCCTTCACATAAAATCTACTAAGACAGGCCCTATTAAATCTTCATTCGAAACTGAACACTTTCATAATCAAATAAGTTTTATTCTTGTTGAAAATTTACTAAAAAAAATATTACTTTTCACTTATTAATATAAAATTGAACCAATTAACACATCTTATGGCTGCAATATTATGTTTAACAATGATGTAATGTAATGAAACTTTAAAGTGCATCTAAACTATCTCGAAAAGTATGATCACATGTAAAAAAATGTGAGAAGAAATTCATGTATACTAATGTGTAGACGAAATATGAAAATTAAAAATAGATTCCACAAAATCAGCCAGGTATGGGTATTTTAACGTCTATTCTCAGAATATTACGGATCACTCTTTCTTTAAAGAAAATTCAGAGTTTGTTTATATTTTTTTTTTTTTTTTCTAAAAATTCTTTTTTGTACAAAAATCAGATTGGTAAAAACAAAAAAGGTTTTTTTTTATTTTATTTTTAAACTTTTATTTTTCTTTAAAAAAATTATAAATTAAAATTATTCTTTTATAATTTTTTTCATAAAAAATTACTGTTTTCTTAGCCATAAAAGCAAGTACGAATGAATAAGTTGTGCACTTAATTTAATTTCAACTGTTTCTTGCACAACTTTTTTTTATCTGAGTTATTATTCCCAGCTTATAAAGTTTATCGAATAATCTTGAAGGATTAACCTTTGGACATGAAAACAAAAAATATATTGGAAAATTATTCATCATCGTTCTCATTCATTTGCATACCAATAGGTTTCATATAAATTCAATTTTGGGAACTGAATGTCATTAAAACTAATAATATAATACTATTACCTTTTCTCGCAAGTACGTTCTGATATTAGCTGTGTTTTATTTTCCTCGTGATCTGGATCAGATCATCAATTTATTTGCGAAACAATAACAAAACAAAATCCTACTTTTGTTGTAAAGCTAATGAAAACAATGATCTGATCTGGATCACGAGGAAAATAAAACACATCTATTATCTTTGCACCTCAACTAATTTTTATTAAGATAGTACGTAGATCGAGCTAAGTTTTTTGTTTCCCACACGAAATTCTCTCAAAAATTTAGCACGACCAAAATTTGTTGAAGAATTTCAGCTGTACATTTTGTATCTGTTACAATTAAGTACACAAAAAAAAGGGAAGAAAAACGGAGAGAAAAAATGTCACCTACAATTTAGCTTGATCTGCGTAGGCTTAAGATTCATTTCTCGACCTTTCTGTGAGAAATCTTCCTAAACAACAATCCTCAAAATTCTTTTCTCTATTTGTACAACTTTATTGTACTAACTATGGTCAGTGTCAATTCAAACCAATTCTTCCTTTGATTTTAATACGGGTAAACCCGCCTTTAAAACCTCTCCTAATAATAGCTTTTTGTGTTAATTTTCGACCTTCTTTCTTTAATTTAATTTTTATTTTAATTTTAAGTTTTAACCATACGTTTTCGCTGTAAGTATTTTTAGAGCCCCCGCACACTACAAACTTTCAATCGGCCGACAGTTTAGTCGGCCTCTTAATCAGAAAGAAAATGTATGAGAGTGCGCACACTACAACGATTAAGTATGGGCCGATCAAAAAGTTTGTTTGATCGAAAAAAAAGTTTGTTTTGCTACACAATTGCCTTCAAACTAAAATATTTCCTAGCGACCAGACTGTTTAGTCGGCTGCCTGTGCGCACACTAGGAGCCCAACCCGACTAAACTATCGGCCGATAGAAAGTTTGTAGTGTGCGGGGGCTCTTAAAGTATCGGCCAAAGAAAATTTTTGCTTCTGCCGACATCTTAAAAATAAAAATTACAAAAAGAAATAAATATAAAAGTCCAAAACGAGAAGAAAACATTTTGTTAGTAGAGAGTACGAGTGCGAATTCCCCTCAAGCAAAAAGGACATATGTAAATACAGTAGTTGAAATAAATTTTAGATTGATAATATATTATGATAGTTTGCAACATAAATTATTACATAGTATTATTTTTACCGCAATACCTAAAATTTTTACATATATCGATTTATTTGAAAGAACGTATACATAATTGGTTTAATATTTGCCTAATGTATGAGTCTTATTACTCAATTGGTTACCCACTTAATTTCTGATTACCTACACATTTACTTTTAATTTGTATGTACTATTATCTGCAACAAACAATACAAAGCAAACAATACTCTCACGAACATTAGTTTCCGACATGCACTTCTCACACAAGGCAAAGCATAAATGATTGTTGGTTTAGTTATTTAAATTAAAAAGTAAACTTGTTAATTCTTATGACGAAGAGTTATATACATATAAAATATAATGTATCATCCCATCTAGAGTTTATGTTAAACAAAATGTTTGCACAAATTGTCAATTTAAATATGTTTTACTAAATGTGCAGTTTGCATGATTGATAATGGTATTCTAATTTATTGACTTTGAAATAATGGATATAGTTAAGTTATCATTTTGGTTAAAAATTTAATGTTGCCAACTCTGACAAACTTCAAGTTTACCATGTATAAATATTGCAGTGAAAGGAAGGGAAAGAGTGATAATATTATTATTTTTCGCAAACAAAAACCTTTATGCTTTGATTAAGATGAATGAATTAAGATTTCTCAAACAAAAGAGCTGAGTAGCGAACTTGATTTATTATTGAAAACTGATAGGTATGCCTTCTTTTTACATTTAGTGCTTATTATTTATTTCTAAACTAGCGGACCTGGCGAACGTTGTCCAGCCTCAGAGCAAATAATGAGGAAATTAGAATAATAAATATACAATAGTCGGAATAAGTATTTTGACAAAATGAACATTTCTCGATCTGATGAGAATAATCTATAACGGTTAATGTTAAAAGATCCAAGTAAACGGTCATTTATATGGGTATTATGCTTCGGCGTTGCCATTTTTGTGTTAGCAGTGCGAATTTCTGAGTGGAAAAAGTATTTTGACAAACGTTGTTTTTCAATGTTGGTAAGGTAAGGTAATGCATTTTACAGCATGTATCAAAATGTTGAACTTATTTTGGCTCCGATCGTAAAAAAGTGCAAAACTATTGATTACCAAATAAGAAAACACAAAAAAAACGTATGCTACCCAAAATTTGGTAAGAATGGGCAGTCAGAAGAAAAAATGCACTAAAAGAAAACAGGCCCATTCTGAGAATTTCACTTTAAATCCCAGATTGACCCATAAAAGACGTTGAAAATGCCATTCTGTCACCAAAAACTTCTTTACCGTGTGATAACAATGTTTTAAGCGAAGTCAGATTGTTTTGGTTTTGGTGTCATAAGGTCGAGCGTCCAAAAGTTCATGTGCCATAAGTTCAGAATTTTTTTTAAATGATGCTTTTGCTTGTTTTTAAACAAAATGCACATGATGGACGTGGTAAATTTGGGTTATTACAAAAAATGTTTTTTTTTGGTGGATGGGTATTTTATTTGGATGCATAAGATGCGAAATTCTTGTGTGCCTAGTGCGCAACAAAATGCATTAACAATGCAGTTTTTGTAAGTATCCTGTATCCTTCTCCTGGTGCTAACATACCTCTCCACCAATTTTCAACTAAATCGGTTCAGCCGTTCTTCAGTTATAAAAACACCTAAAATTTAATTAAAATCATTCCAAAAAATAATAATAACAATTTGTTTGGAGTATTCAAAATAGATTTTTGCCGAACCTTAGACCTACCTGATATGCACACAAAATTTCATAACAATCGTTCCTAAAAAAATTGTTGGCCCACCCTAATGGTTTTGTAGTTTAGGCAAATACACTTCGCGTCACTTGAATAGAAACAACATTTTTTCTTTAGAAAATAGCGATTGGCGCTTTGGTGAGGTAACTTAGTAGATTTTTGGTTTTGCATTTTCAAAGAGGAACTTTTAACAAACAATGTTGTAAAAACAAAAAACCCAAAACATAAACCGTATGGCTGCACAACATTAAAAAGCCTCAAAATGCAAAATAACAACATTTTAAGTTGTACTAAGATTACAAAAAAGTTAACTATTTTATAGTTGCATTCGAACTGAAAAGTAGTGAGATAAAGAGTGGTTTTTTAAAGGAAAACATACCAACTCAGATGGACCACGTTAATATTAGCCCTATTTCATTGGTTTGTAAAAGAATAACCTTTATCGCATCGCCAATAAAGGGCACTAAAATGTGTTATAGTAATACGCTTTGTTTTTATGATGTGCAATAGCAAAATTGAAGCTTTTCGCTTCAAAAACAGATGCTTACTTTTACAAAGAAATAATGGTAGAAGCTCTTGACAAGTTTAGGAACGTGGAAGAACAACCGTCTTAGAGATTGCACAAGGATTGTTCAAGAAAAAACAACGCAATAAAAACAAAACAGATGCATTCCGGATAAAAACGAAAGTTTATTTCACTTATTCAATCCTTAAATTGTAGAAAATGTCATTTTCTTAATTTGTAATAAGTTACCAAACACTTTTATCACTTTCTCCAATTAGGTCCACGATTGTGTACAGTAGAAGTGCATTTTCAATGTTAAATTCTATTTATGCATTTTCTGTGGTGCCTATTGGTAGCTCGTAGCCCATAATTGGTTATAATGTGCAAATAATGTCAAACCTTAATATTGCTTTACTATAATTAGTGTTTTCCATGATTTTTCATCATTTTTATCTAATTTAAGAGCTTGTTTCTATTCAAGTGACGCAAAAAAACACTGTTTTTTGTGAGGTAATGCGAAAAAACGCAACTAGAAGCCATACGGTTTATGTTTTGGGTTTTATGTTTTTACAACATTGTTTGTTAAAAGTTCCTCTTTGAAAATGCAAAACCAAAAATCTACTAAGTTACCTCACCAAAGCGCCAATCGCTATTTTCTAAAGAAAAAATGTTGTTTCTATTCAAGTGACGCGAAGTGTACATTTATAATTAATTTGCCCTTTTTTGTTCTATTTTTTTTTTTAATGATTTTTGCTTCCATTTATTGATTTATTAATCATTCGGAAATTAAAAAAAAATTATGTGAAGAATTTAATTTGATAATCTCATTATTTTCAAAATAAAAAACAAATTATTGGACCAATCTAACCATTGTGTGTGAAAAATAGATTTTGACCGAATCTTAGACCTACCTAATACTGATATGCACACAAAATTTAAAAGAATCGTTAAAAAAAAATATTTTTGTTGGACCACCCTAACTATTAAGGCTAGGAGTATGGTATGACCTTTTAAACCTTCCCTGGACTTCCACCAATAATTCAAGACCAAAATTAGGAAAATTTGTCAAGCCGTTCTCGAGTTTTAGCGAGACTAACGAACAGCATTTAATTTTTATGTATACAGGGTGTCCCACAGTCACCGCCCCAAACAAAAACCATGGATTCCTGAGGTCATTTTACGTCGAAAAACTTAAGAGGTAATTTTCTCGTTTTCGCCCCGTTTTCGAGTTACCACGGTTTTTATGATTTTTGTTCTCTTTTCCCTTATCTGTCTTTATCTTTGCCAAACTACGTTTGATTTGAAACATTTTTTTTACAACCAATCTAGAATTTAGTACAGTTTTAGTTTGTCACAAAACTTTTTTTCTGCGGACAACCGTTTCTCCACAATTTTGCATCAAACACAATTTTCTTTGTTTTTTAAGTTGTTTTTTACACTTTCATATCATTTAAGTCAAAAAAACACGTTTATGAGTATTAATTTTTTGTGCTTTTTATTAAAGCCCAGTTTATTTTCATAAAAAAAATAAGTTTTATTTCATAGTAAAGGCTACTGAAAGTAATTAAAAAAAAATAAACAAACTGAATGAATTAAAAAAAAAATAATTTTTAAATACAAAATTAATTTAAATGGATTAAAACTTTTTCTGAGCCTCATCTTTTTGTTAATTTCTTAACCACAATAGCTCAGGAAAAGTTTTTAATTCATTTAAATTAATTTTGTATTTAAAAATTATTTTTTTTTTAATTCACTCAGTTTGTTTATTTTTTTTAATTACTTTGAGTAGCCTTTTTTATGAAATAAAACTTATTTTTTGTATGAAAATAAACTGGGCTTTAATAAAAAGCACAAAAAATTAATACTCATTAACTTGTTTTTTTGACTAAAATGATATGAAAGTGTAAAAAACAACTTAAAAAACGAAGAAAATTGTGTTTGATGCAAAATTGTGGAGAAACGGTTGTCCGTAGAAAAAAAAGTTTTGAGACAAACTAAAACTGTAATAAATTCTTGATTGGTTGTAAAAAAATTATTTCGAATAAAACGTAATTGGGCACAGATAAGGCCAGTTAAAAGACAAGAGAGCAAAAATGATAAAAACCGTGGTAACTCGAAAACGGGACAAAAACGAGAAAATTACCTCTTAAGTTTTTAGACTTAAAATGACCTCAGGAATCCATGGTTTTTATTTGGGGCGGTGACTGTGGGACACCCTGTATATAGATTAATATTGCTTATAACATATTATTGCATAAACAAAATATTTAAGGCCACCTATCGTTGAAATATTTATTTTGAAATATTAATTTATTTTTTCATTGCGCAATGAGTTGAATTCGTTGGTTTATTGTGTAAATCAATGAAACTGTTTTTTTTTTTTTTTTTTATGAAGATTAAGAAAAGGTGTTCGTTGTGCGATGTACTCTTTGCCAATTTTTCAATAATGTTTCAAAAATAAACTTGCAACGTTACACAGCGCACGCCGCATCAGTATCTGCACTTTTCGAGGTGAAAGTTTTGAAGGAGTTTCTTGTTTGTAATCCACTTATATGTTTTGAAGCAACATTAACCCATTATCTCTACTACTGTATATATCTTGACAGTCCATTTTAAGCTCTTTTGACTTTAAGGACATCACGAATCTAAGAAGGTATATTCTGTTTACCATCTTCCAATCCACTTTTCATGTTGCCCCTTCGTGGATTACACTTCGTAACTCCATTATTCTTCTAGCTAGCCATCTAAAACTGTCAGTCACCATCAAAATGTCTCTTACCCTTTACTTTTTTTTTGTTCTATCAACTGAAGTTCTTCTTTTTTTTAGATATAAACGTAATTTAACCCTATATAGAATTTATATGTACTTACAAATCGTATAGATAGGTATATCTGGTTATCCTTTTTAGATTGAAGATTGACACTCGGACTTATAAAAGAGCAAAAGTAACATTATAGGATGAGCTTGTGCACGATTTGGTTGTCTGTTTTTTAATGTGTATAAATGGGGTGTTTTTAAAACTGATAAGGCTTTCAGCAAAAAAAAAAAAAAATAAAAACAAAAAAATAACTTAAATCTGTCCAAATAAAATTTTCGTTTGAAAAGAGATGACCGCCAAGTTAGAAGACAATCGATCGATAAACGACTTGGAAAAAATGTGCCCCTCTGTAAAAAGTTTGAAAATTTCGTATAATATGTTCATGCACAACTTTGATGTTTTTCCAAGTTTTTCACTGTAATATAAAAATAAAACTAGAGTAAACAGAAACATATATTCAATTTGCTGTGCTCTTTCTGAATCAACTAAAGATAATCTTATAATATTTTTATATGCGAGTTTCTTTGACTTTTATCATTAATTTGTTAAGCCAAGTCAAGTTAGTTATAAATAAATAAAAGAGGAACGACTATGGGTTGCATGTACTTATCAAAGTTTTTTTTGGAGGAAAAATAAAAGAATAATATTATAATGTTGATAAAATACATATCATAAGTTTGAATGGTTTTGACGTCCATACGAAATTTGATATTTGATTTTATGGTTAATAAAGATTTTTTAGAAAAAAAAGTTAAAGTCGTCAGACCTGTTTTTTTTGTTCCTTAAACCAATTTTTGAAAAACACATTTTTGGCAGAAAATATTAACCAACGCTGAAAAATAAAATTTCAAAAAGTGAGCTGGTAATTTTATCTAAGTCTTTTTTGAAAATATATACTCGATGATGTTTTTGAATTATAAGAAAATCGGCAATTTAAGATTTTTTAAAAATTCTCACCAGGTGTTCAATATTAAAAAAAAATAAGATGAAAAGACGGCCGTTGATAAATATTTTTGTTGAAAAAAAAAAACTTGAATTGCATTTTGTGTTCTTTGTTCTTTACACTTACCTACATACACAGACAAACACAAACATTTTTTTTTGAAAAAACCCAAAAGCGAATTTTTGTATTTTTTCTAAATTTTTGTTTTATGGGTAATATAACACTTCCTTATAAAACTGTTCGTTGAAAACAGGTAATCCTTTTCGAGTAAGTAAAAATAAAAATATTTTTTTCATTTCAACCTTGTTCAACCTTGTTCAACCTTGTTCAACCTTGTTTGAAATCATACACACGGTGCCGTGAAATAACGCCGAGCGAAATAACGCCGAATTCCAAAATTCGGCGTTATTTCACTTTAAAAAAGCGAAATAACGCCGAATTTCAACATTCGGCCTTATTGCACTTTGGCAAAGTAAAATAACGCCGAGTCCCAACTGAGAAATAAGGCCGAATGTTAGAAAAGTCATAAGAGTAGACGCAAGTTAACCGGTATGTTACCCTTTTTCTTATTTTCAAAGGCATATAAGTCCCAAATTTATTTGGGCACAATGGCTCCCATACCAATTTGGGACTTATGTCCATCCCATCGAGGTATAGGTTCCAAAAAAGTTTTGGCTCTTATTTCTTATATGCCTCTTAATTATTCATTAACCTAGATAAGTTTCAAGATGTGATAAAAATGTGGCGCAGGGACATAAGACCCAAGGACATAACGCCCACTCTTTATTTTTGGGAGTTATGTTCCACTTGAGTGGGACGACATTTAATTTAAGAATTATATCCCACTTGAGTGAGACATTAGCCCAACATATTTTTTATTTAACTGGGACATAAGCCCCACACTTTTCGAAATATTAAATAATAATGTATAACTTTTGTTCTATTTTATTCGCGTTTTGTTTCAGATTCTTTAAATGAAAAAGAAACTTTGAATACAACCAACCTCGCATGATAAGCGCGGGTCATTTTGAAAATTATCTCGCAAATAGGGCGGTCATCACAATACAAAGATAAGAAACGAATAAACCCCACCTGTTTTAATTGGTGGAAGGCAAAGCGGAAAAAAATTTGCTTACATGAGAATATATAAAATAAAAAATTCGCGCGAATTTTTATTTTCACACCTCAAAATTGATTTTCCCGTGGGCAAAATTTTTTTCCGCTTCGCGTTTGGGTTCCGAAAATTAAAAATATTCTCATGTAAGCAAATTTTTTTCCGCTTCGCGTTTGATAAGTTATAACACAAACAGGACTTAAGCGTATAAATAGTGAAGTATGTTTGTAGGCTGGGGACATGCTGTCCTGCTTTGGATACACTATTGGATAGGCGTATGTGCCAATAGGGTGGGACATAAGTGCAAAATCGAATTTTGTAACTATCCCAAATCCAGTTGGGAAATAATTTTATAATTTGTGAATTCTTCGTTAGTGAGACATAACGTTATTTGTGGGTCTTATGTCCAACCTGAGTTTGACAATTAATTTGGAACTTATGTCTCACTCAATTGGGACTTAAGTCCACAAATATAAAGTGGCTGTTATGTCCATGGGCCTTATGTCCCTTTGCCAAGAATATGGCATTTCAATACCAAACTGACTACAGGTGGTTACATTGCAATTTTTCCTAAGCTCCACTTAGCAGGATTTGCCTCACCGAAAAAGTGAAATAATGCCGAATCGGCGTTATTTCACTTTGTCATTGTGAAATAAGCCCGAATGTTGAAATTCGGCCTTATTTCGCTTTTGAAAGTGAAATAACGCCGAATTTTGGAATTCGGCGTTATTTCGCTCGGCGTTATTTCACGGCACCCATACACACACATTTCAACCAATATCGTTACAGCCCTTTTTATGTGAGCGACTGAGCGGCAATCCTGAGTTTCAGAAAAAAAAATAAAAAATTATGAAAATGTATGGGAGCGGCCCAACGACATACAGCGGCTGAGCGGACGTTCTGGTCTATTTTTAGTTAAAATCCTTTAAATTGGACTTACATTAAAAGGTTGAGATCCTGAGCGGCGAACTAAATTGTGACACAAAAAAATGTACAGTTGGAAATAGATTTTCTAGTGATTTTCTAGCTAAATCTGCACACAACTTGGCTGAAATTTTTAAATAAATTTTAGCTCGGTTTAATTTTTGAGATAATTTTGTACGGGACCTAAAATCTAGCTCGAACTGTGTAAGGCTTAAGAAATAAGTAAAAAATAGAAACTGGCACCGATAGGAATCCAGCCTCCAGTGTATGAATCGAATACTTATAAAATTTTTAGCATTTGTAGAGTTTTCAAATTTGTCACTCAAGATTGCCGCTCAGTAATCAGTCGCTTAGTATTCTGACGCCTATTTACAATTGACTTAAGCTTAACTTATATTTTTAATAAGATCCATTGATTGATATAAAATTTGTTGGCACATATGGAGCCTAAATTTATACAATGGATAAAAGATAAAATATAAATAAATATAGTACATGAATAGGCTTAATTTTACAAGTCCACTGACTAGGTTATCCTCGGGGTGTTCCGTCCCGGTTGTCCAGTTGTGGTATTGAGTATGAGTATTCTGACGCTTAGCCGCTCACTACTTGGCCGTACCCTTGGGAATCACCCAAAAGACTGAAGTTCAAGGTTTAACCGACAGATAGATAGACAAGCAGAATTGCGAATCCACTTTTTTCTCATGATATACTTGGAAAGAGTACTAAGAATCGCAATGTTTCACAATAATAATTTGAACCAAGAACTCCTAATTCAAATAATTGTTGTGAATTTTTTTTAAATTTTAATGGACAGTAAATATGTGTAAGTATTATTTTTTTTATTAAAAACTAAAAAGTTTAATTGATTTAAATCTAAATAAATATATTTTTTTATTACATAAATATGTTTTTTTCTTGGTTTTGCACATTTTATAAATTATCATTTTAAAGCGAAAATAAAATGTAGCCAGAATAAGAGCTAATAATTGTTAGTGTTTCAGTGATTAGTTCAAGAAACCTAGAAAGATTGCGATTATACTTAACTTACTGGCTTGATGATTGTTCTGTTTTTCCTGCTAATGAAATATGACAAAAAAAAAATTATTTTGAATTATGAACGAATTGAGTTCAGTTTACTGCGGATTTGACCAAGCCACATTCATATTTTTGAGGCCCATGAAAATAGCGTTGCCAGATATGTTTGTTAAAAAGAATATAATGTACCTAATTGAAACAGTTACTCCGTCGGGTTTTACCAATTTAAATATAGACTTCAGATAAAAAGCCAAGAGTTAACTTGAGGAGCCCTACTGTTCCAATTATTCAAGATCATTCAATTCTTTGTTACTGTAAAAAAATTTAGATATTTAAGTCTCCATTTTCAAAGCTTTTTTTTTTAAAGAAATTAGAAAAAGAATCTAACAAACAATCTATGTATATGCGCAGTGGGAATTCATCCATATGTTTTATTTCGCTGGATTCCCTAAAGCTATAGATACGAAAAAGTCTAATTCAGCCATCTGCAAAAAATAAAGTAGGCACAATCATCTATTTTAAGAACACATCAATATCATAGATATGTATCTACATATATGTTACATTATATGTATGTACAAGAAAATAAGAACTAAAGCATTAAGAACTTAACTCATTTAAATTAACAAGTTCAACCCACCATTTTGCAACCCCATAATGACTTTTCAGATTGCTATGTTAAATGTATATCCATCTCTATCTATCTAAGGTTGAGCAGCAAAACCCTTCATTCTCTCAAAAAAAAAACAAAACACTTTTCTCCTCCAGCTTTCTATGTTTTATATTTGTGTTTGTGTACAGTTATAAAGCTTTTCACTTAGAATTTTGATCAACCAATCACAACGCAGAGATATATTGATTTCTCTCAAAATGAAAGTTCAACGTTACTTGAATTTGTTTATAAAGCTTTCACCCACAAGGGTTTCATTTATGCTCATGCTTATGGCTTATGGGTGTTGAATTTAAAGACGAGTTCAAATTAAACAACAACAACAACAAAAAATTACGTTTACCAACACTTAGAATACTTTCGTTTATTAATGAAAATCTGCTTGAAATAAGAAACATTTTTATCAACACTGATTTAAAATTTGAGTTAAATATGTTTTCAGGGCTTAATTAACATTAACATCAACAGTAGGTATATGCAGAGGTGAAAATCGACAAATACAACTGGAAAACTGAGTGTTTATTTATTTTTAGTTGCAATGTTTATTTTTTTATATTTCAATCTGAAATATTTTTAAAGTTCCCGTTTGCCTGAAATTTCTTTTTCTGACTGCGAATTTAAGTTAGTAATATAATTTCAGAGTTGGATAATCGTATGCGCCTTTCGCTTGTTTCAATGCTCGTCCTCATTCTAATATATGTAGGTGTTTTTTTATATAAACATTCTACAGAAATAATAGAAATATTGTAGCTAGTCTATTCTTAGCTTGACATATTCGAAAGTGTTGAAACCATTCATAAATTTGTTAAACTATTCTTCTAATCACGAAAGGCGTATGAACCATGTTTTTTACTTGCTCTATAGGGCAAGTATTGGTTTCGTGTCGAAAAAAAAATTTGAGGTTTTAATCAAAACCAACATTACGATGATGGAGAATTCCAAAAAGTGGGTCTCGCAAATCTGTCCGTGCGTCTGTGCGTCTGTACGTCCATCTGTACACATTTCCACAGCCTTAACGCGTGGATGGATTTTCTTCAAATTTGGTACAGATGATTTTTATGGAATTCTGAAAGTTGGTTTTTGTTTGTTTTTTTTATATCTCGTTTAGAACGTATACCTCCCATACAAAAAAATACGATATTGCGAATTTCTCGAAAACGGCTCTAACGATGTTGATTAAACTTTGTATACGTAATATTTAAAGCAATGGCAATAAAATTGCATTTTTAGTTTTGCTCAAAAAAGTCAAATACAAAAAAAAAATTTTTTATATGAAAAAAATTTAGTCTAAATGTCGGCTTTTCCCCAACCTCAACAAAATTTCTTTAAAATTTATTTTAGAGGCAGCTCGTAAAATCTACAAGTAAACTAACATAAAAGTGCTTTGAACTGCAAGAGCAAGTACGTGCGACCCCAGTCGTGCATTTTATTTTTATAGTCACTACCAATCTTGATTTTGACAATACACATGAAATTCCGTTAGATATCAGATTCAGGGCAAGTTATCGCCACGATTGCATTTAGTAAATGTTATTTGAGAAACAAAACTGTGTAGAAGTGAAGAACAGTCTTATTGTTTGATATTCTAGACTCTATTCACTTACTAAAACACTCCCAACTGAAAAGGTGTTAAATGTCGGAATTAACAATGATTAAAAAATTAGTCCACAATTGGAATGTATTACTTGACAATTTGCTATTTGAAAACTTCTTCTGCAATATATGTACATTAGGGTGCTTCAAAAAAAAATTTGTTGTCACATCACACTATCACAATGTTTGCTTGTCATCATACTTAAAAAAAAATTCTGCAGCAAAGTTCGATGAGTTGAGTTGAAGAAAAAAGAATCAATTGTTTTTTAAAGCACGTTATTGTACAGTACAACCAGCCAAAAATTGTTGAAATTGAAAAAAAAATATTTTCAAAGGAATTTTATGACTAATAAATACAGGATCCAGAAATTTGATTTGTGATGCAATTACTCCAGTCAAAGCGTCATTTGACCTTGCGCACAGAGGCACTGTCAGTTTTTATTTCATGGATCGATAGGGGTATGTTTAAAACTCTTAAACCCAATTTATCACCACCTGATCATTCTCTTTAGCGAAGTTATTCACAAAAATGCAGTTTTTGGGATATTTTACTTCCAAGCTAATATCTTTGCTCCAGTTTGTCGTAGACAAAAAAATAAACATACTAAAAGTATTAAAGTGAGTTACTACAAAATGGCAGCCAGTTAAAGTCAAATTCTAGTTGTTAAAAAAACATATTTTCGTTTTTATTTCGAAAAAACCATTTTTCTAACCTATTTTGTAGCCCTCTTAACTACCTGCATTTTACAGCAAAGAAATTGATAAAATGAACGCACGAAAAACCGGTGCGAAACCACCCAAAAATATCGTTTTTTGGGAATAACTCGGCTTCAGAATGTCTTACGACAAAAAATAAAGCTATTAATTGTTCGTTACAACATTTTCTATCGATTTGGTGCACATTATTTTTTTTGAAACAAATAAAAAATAAGTAATATTAAGTCAAAGAGGTTTTTTTGTTTATCAAACTCTTGCCTTGTTATATTGTAAACGGTGCAAGCTAACAAAATAAAATACTATTGTAGTCCTTTATCAAATATAGTCCTTTTATTAAATCAAAAAATAAAGTAAGGTAAATAAAAGAAGAACCATTTTTTAATGTGGAAATTAATACAGATATATTTAAATAAAATTAAAAAAAATTTCAATTTCATGATTTTTTTTAAATATGGTTGACAAAAAATTGAATTCTATTATCCGATCTCTAAACTCATACCTTTGAGTACTTGTACTTCCTTTTAACATCAAAATTTTCAACCAATTAGATACATAACAGCATTATTTTCTGTTAGTTATGGAAGTTTTATATTTACTGCTGAGATTTTTCTAAAAAAAAAAAAAAATATTACGCATACACCACAGTGACCCAAAAATCGTTTGAATTTCTAAATGAAAAACTTACTTTGGAAAAGTTCTTAACGTATAGTCCAGAGGTGGACCACTCTAGTATTTTTAAAAATCGATTTTTTTTTTGTGTTTGGACCCTCTAGAAAATGGGGCAAAAAGTCCAATGTTTAAAAAATGTTTATCTTTGATATTTCGCACTTTTACAACAACAACTGTCGTTCCTTTACGGACAGTTAATTATATTGAATGGAGTATTACCCTCAAAGCATCATTTTAGATTTAAGAGTCTGGTGTAGATGTTGATGTCAAGTGTTTCATGGCTCTTGATCAATTTCATAGCTCCACAGATCAATGTCGAATTAAATATCGATTTAGAAACTTTCTTTGTTTTCTTTCCAAGAATAAAGTTTGCATTTTTCAAGTACCTTTCACTGAAATCACAATAAAATTCATAATTTATTTACACAGTCATCATCCTGCAGGTATTTCTTAAAGAAATACAAAAACAAATTCGTAATGGTCAGTTCATTTTTACTAATTTTAATTATATGTGAAATAATATTCAATAACTTTTGTAAAAGTTCCTAGCTACGCATTTTATTTACGGTAAATCAAATAAATTAAATGTATCTCCATGTGCATCTATAAGTTGCAAACCAAAATTGAAAAGCAAACCAATTAATGCAAATACCATTTAAGGTTAACCAAATCGATTTGAGGGTGATAATGGCTATAAATTTCTTCTTTGACTACGAGGATGACTACGACGACGACAACAACGGCGACTTGCATTTCCCCCCACAAACAAACAATACAAGAGGTTCTTTATGTTTGTACGATGTTAGAAATCTACGAAATGAAGCTTTTATTTCACTTTACTTTTATTATTCATTTATTGGTTTTCAGGGTAGTTAGGGTTTTATTAGATTTATTTCGATGTTTAAATGATTCAAAAACCGGACAAAATTAATTGTTTTAATTGATGTTCAATATGTTTTTTTTTTTTTTATTTTGAATAAACTATGGACGCGATATGCATGAGTGGTTTATTAGGAAAGTGTGCTTGTGGTAATTGGATTTTTCACATGAGCAGAAACAAAAAAGGGTTTTATAAGTATACCTTTCGTGCTTATTGCTTATTAGAAATAAATTGATATTTTAACACTAAAAATAATTTATATTTGCATTATTGTTTAGCAAATTAGATAATGGATTGTCGAAAGCATTAATGTATTACCTACTATTTCAAAACCTTAAATGTAGAATTAATTCACATTTGAAGATATTATGATGACTTACTGAATTTCAACATTTGGAATAGTTAAAAACTTCGTTTTAAATGTTAAGGGGGGAAATCCCTCCAGAAGACACATTTTTCACTATTTTTTTATGAAAAACTGAAAGCACTTATTGAAACTTGGAAAAAGACAAGATATTACTGACATTATCAAGAATTGAAAAAAAAAATTTTTAAATGAAAAAATAACAAAATGGCGGCTCTGGCGCCTCTAGTTTGCGCCGTGCAATGTAACTCAAAAACTAATGAAGCTATCGACTTGAAATTTGAAGCAAATAAATTGAATAAAATTTGTACAGTAAATATTTTTTTTAACTACTTCTTTGTTAATAAAAACATGTTTTTTTTCGTTTTTTTGATTTCTAATTTTTATTTTTCATTTAAAAAAAAAATTTAGGTTCATGCAATGCGTACTAATATCATCTAACGGAAAAAAATAATTTCCTTTTTGATTTAAGATGATTTCCTGGACCTGTACATTGCACGGCGCAAACTAGAGGCGTCAACTTTGAAATGCTCCAGAGCCGCCATTTTGTTATTTTTTCATTTCAAAAATTTTTTTTCAATTCTTGATAATGGCAGTAATATCTTGTCTTTTTCCAAATTTCAATAAGTGCTTTCAGTTTTTCATAAAAAAATAGTGAAAAAGGTGTCGTCTGGACTCTGGAGGGATTTCCCCCTTAACGTCAAATATAATTTTGCAAAAAAGAACCTCTTTCTATATCCATTAATATAATTTCCTTTTTCCTTTTTTACAGTCACGCCTTTTAGAAGATGCTTCCCTATTATGTAACTCATGGTCTTCTCGACAAAATGTAAGTATCTACAATTTTTACAGTTAAACTTTTAAGTTTAGCTATCTTAGTATTATTTTTTTAATTATTAAATTAAATGTTTCTCAAAAAAATTTCAAAAACGAAAGTTAAAAATGAATCAATCTAAAAGGCTAGAACATTTCAGATTTATTTGAAGTTAAATACTAATTTGACCCTTAAAAACAAAAGAAACATATTGTAAATATTATTTATTTTTTTAATTATTATAGTATTATTATTGTTGTCTTTATCATTCGTTAGATGGCGCTACAATCTGGAGTGAATCTATACTTTAATCAACAATCATCTCCAGACGTATCGAGTTGTAGCCAGCTGCCTTCAGTTACGCATTCAAAATTGGTTGAAGTGCCTTTCGACTTGCGAGCGGCATCGAAGGTATGATCTACCATTTTTGCGTAATGAGTCTTTTAGGTTTTTGATTGGTGAAACAATTAAATTCTTTGTAAACATTGTATTAAAAACAAAATTTCGATGAAATCGCGATTTTTTAATAATTTCTTGTTGTTTTTTTTTAGCATTTAATTTAAGCTAATATAATAGCCGTGTTATATTTTCCTTGTGATCCAGATCAAATCATATTTATAAGCGTTACAATACCAAATCGAAATCCAGCTTTTGTTGTAAGGCAAAATAATGCAATGATCTGATCTGGATCACAAGGAAATTAAAACACGGCTAATGTTTATAAACAAGATACTTCATTAATATACTAGTTTGAAACTGTTCTAAACCGCATTTATTATTTTATTCAACTTGAAACTCAGCGCAACTGAAGGCAGCTCTGTTGAAATAGGGATTGTTTTAACTAAAATTTGTTACTAAACCGATTTATTTACTCTGATGTTATCTAATTCAGTAGCTTCTTTTCCGTGAGAAAAATTGGTTGAAAAAACGAAAATAAATAAGCAGGCATGGGAAGCAGGTACTATTAGTCTAGGTGACAGAATGGCTACATTCTCGTTATTAGAATCTGATATGAGAATTTCACATAGTCTAAGAGTCAACGACAGAATGAATCGATTTTAATTTTGTTAAATGCTGTAAGATATATCAATAAAAAACCTTTAGAGAGTTTCAAAAGAATCGGTTTGCCCGCCTGCAATTTCATTTAACAAACATTATGTAATAATTGACACACTTATATAAATTGACCAGCTCCTTGAGGCGGGTACAATTCACTGTGGATTTGGACCTCAATCAAATCCGGCCGTATCCTAGGCTTTTCGTCGCCTTTCCGAAACTACATCCTACTCCTGGCCGGGCAGTTATCCCGACGGCAGGAGCTCTCACCTGGTAAGCCAGGCTCTTTTATGACTCCAAGGACGAAAGTTTCACTAAGCCTCTTTTTATAGAATATTGGATGTAATATCTGAATACGTCTGAGTATCCCGTATAGATATATATTGTTGGAAGTGCATTGGCTCTCAACACTAAGATAATCAACTTATTTGCCCATTTCTAACCGACTAATTTCTATACAGTTTGTAGATGCCGTAAAGGATGATTGAAAACACTTCGGTCAGTTGTAAATATTTTCACCGTGGTTTAGCATTTATTACCTTCCTAAATCTGTCGTATAGCTAAGGTTTAGCTCTGATTCAAAAACCTACGTTAAAATCACCAATTAGAAACTATGACCCACAGCTGACGAAGTGTTGAAACATTGAACCAAGATTTAATCATGATGAACAAACGTAAATATACACGTGGCGACAAATTATTATTGGCGCTTGAACTCGGATAAATTATCTATTAGGACATCAGAATTTTCGCCAATTTTGGAATTCTTTGAAAACGTATTTTAAGGTTTGCGTTATTAAAAAAAAAACACAGCGATGAAGTTTTTTCAATTTTTAATAGAATATATTCTTCTTATTTATCTAGTCAAAACTCTCTTATTTGTCTTTGTTTTTAAATTATCAAGGTTTTTACCCAAAATGAGTTTGTCGTAAACTCATCAAAAACCAAACTGATATGATTTTGAATACCTATACGACAAAATTGATTATAATTATTTTATTAATTAATAAAATTGAAAAGAGCACATTCTTCAGCCTATCATATCCAATTTAAAAAAGTGAATTTTGGCTTTAACGACAAAACAATACTCGTAGATTTTCGATTTTTAAATTTTCCTTTGAGTATCGTCGTGTGAATACCATTAACCATGAGTTTTATTATCATCAAACGCGATCCGATACACAGTTTTGGTAATTTTAATCCAGCAGATGCAATGGGCTCCGAAAGTTATTTGAATAGTTGGTAGCTGTGTCTTAGTGTCTAGCACAGGTTTGAGAACACTTTGTTGACTTCTTCGCATAGTAGTGGCACAGAATCGATAGTCAATCGTTTGTTTCATCAGCAGTAGTCCGCTTTGAAATATTTAAAACAATTTGGCAGACATACCCAGATATTAAAATCATTGTGCTTCCAAGGAAAATTCTTATCGCGAATATTTCAGAAGACGATTAGACTTGCTACTTAAGCTTTGGTCAGCGCCATTGTCATTCCTTATCCAATTAACCAAGTCCTTTTGTGTTTTGGACCTGCTCGTGATGTTTTTCGTTATAATTAAATTTTTATTTCAAAAATACAAATTTATTCTAATAAAGAAAAAACTATTAAGGATGGGAGATGTTTAATTTAGACTAATATACTCACTAAGTATTATGCGTAAAAAAACAAGAACCAAGATACAAACTATGAAAGAAACAATGGGGCGTATTCATAGTTGTTGTTAAACTTAACCTGGGGTTTATCCAATGTAATAAAAATAGGATAAACTCCAGTTTCGCTTAAAGGAAGCTTAAACAGAGTCTATGAATACGTCCCAATAACTTTAAGACCCAAATATAAAACTAGACATGCAGGTAAATGGTCTGTTAGTGACATATGTAAGTAAAGGTCCAAGGACTTTGATGGCCAGGTGGTTTTTGGAATAGATAAGCAAAGAGACTTAAGAAACCATAAATATTTGAGTCTACCAGTAAAAAAACAAAGGAGTAAATTAGGGCATAGAAAATTGGAAATGGAAATACATAGAACTAATCAAGCTTAAAGTACATAAAAAAAAGTAGGTAAGGTCTTAGATAAAACACATTATCGTATTTGCTGATGCTTAATGTTAATACTAAATTAAGATTAAAATCTGTGATAAGATCTACGTATTGTGCTACTTTTTCATAATAATTGTGTGTATCTGATAGATACATACGATTGAAATTCGGTTGAGTTCAAACTCTTTTAATATAACTATCCACAATTTAATCCAAAATATTCCTTTCTATGTATAGTATATCTTTCTATTGTGGGTGAAAATAGCAAACGCCTATTCCTGCGACATATATTTGTATCTATGCATGTTTTGATTGAATGCAAATACTGTCTATAATATATCCATATACATACATAAATGCAGCTACTTACAAAATACTTATGAAAGAATTACTAGTTCGTGATGGGCAATTATATTACTCTTTCGAATTTATATCAATATGTTCCAATGTATACATTCATTATAACGTAGATACTATATCCTTGGAGTATTTATTTTGCAGAGTCGTGCACTACTTTTTTTTACAACAGTCTGCAATTGACCACATGTTGTGGTTTTTATACTCGCGTATGTCGCCCACATATCCACCCCAATCAAAATCAAACTAAGCTCTGACCCACAAAAATAATTTTTTATAAATTAAGCTCTAACGAGGTTGGGGGATACATACCTAAATAGGATAGCGTTTTCAAGTTGCACTTGTTCGAATCGCAGGATATTAATGTTTATTTAGCCACAAATTACTTCCGGTCACGCTATGCTACTACGTCAAGTGGCATATTAGTGTTGGAATACCCTTTGTATGAATGTTAAAACCACACACACATACACAAAGGTAATTTTTTTTTTTCTTGACCATACAAAAATATATATATTTTGCGGTACTACCATCACATGAAATGACATTTCATTGTGTTTGATAATAGTGTTGTCAGAATACGTCACTTCATAGCATAAGGCTATTTTTTTCACAATCGAAATTATTGAATCAAAAACAAAATATAATTATCTACCTTTGCCTTGTGGTTGGACTTATAATTTCGGTATTGGGACGAGAAATTTTTGTTGACATAATTTAGAGAACCACAGCAAATACACAGAGTCGGAGTTCCGTTGAAGGAACTCTGTCGACAAAAAAATATGTGTGTAGTATGTCCAGCTCATTACTTTAAGGGTAGATACCAACACACATATTTTTTTGGGACAATTTATAAGGAAACTTTTCTAATTTCCCACATGGAGAAAAATATAGCAGATAGAAGTGCTGATATTTCAAGTCGAGTATTTTGACAATATTTCTTCATTTTCCTTAGAATGAAAGGTGGGTGTGTTGGCGGGTGAACTCATTTCGAATGTGGATATACCCACAATAAACTTCAGATAAATAAAAATCATTTCGTTATCATGTACCTACATCTAAAATGTACGAAGAGGTATATAAGTTGGCAGGTAGGTATGGGAATGCTTAAGATGCTTGTAGAAAGATAGGGAGGGGAGGAAAGTTGGCCTCATTAAAAATTGGCCAGACATCTCATAAATATTTCAAGGTTCTCTTCGACTGAAATGCGCCCCTTGTTTGTAGCTTGATGGATGACGATAGAAAAGCTATCATTTTTTTTAACACTCGTCGTCATCGAGTAAGTAGTATACTTATACTTATGTATCTAGATACAATATGGACAGTGGTTCATATATAGGTACTGTATAAAAGTAGAAAGGTATACCATAACCCGTGTTGCGCTCAAAAACATATTTAGATTTAGATATTTAAAATGTGTGTAAATACCTAAATTAAAAGCTGGACAAAAAATAGACCATTTGTTGTTGGTAATTCATTATGTCTTTAAAATAAAATTTGTTGTATATGGTGGATGATGGAACATGACGACAATTAAAAATTCAACAAAAATATTATTAAAATCAAATTGAAAGCAACCAAATTATAAGGGATGGAATGAAGAGGGTCATCAATATAATTATTCAGAGGGATTTGGATGCTCATAATTACCGAAAAACCCTTTACAATTTTGGGGTTTAAAATAAATATTTAATATTATCAATATTTAAAGCTTATTAAGAAAAATATGTGAATACAATACAGTGAGAAGACGCAGGAAAAATGATATCAACTGTAGCTAAATGAAAATATATACCAAATTTTTTGAATTTTTCAAGCAAGCCGGAGAGGCACAATCTGCCAGATTTTCTACCACTACCTTTTCAACGAATCAGATCTTAAAAACCTTCCATTCAACAAATATTGTGACATCTCAATATAATACGGTACATATTACATATTTTGATTTCCAAAGCCTTTTATAAAATAGCAAATAATTTGAAACTTTTGCTATCAATACCAATCTTTTATGAATTATTATTGGATAATATTAGAGAAGTTTATGTTGTTTACAGTCTACGATCACCACTTTCTATCATAACCCTAATACATAGTCTCATGATTCGTTGTCGTTGTAACTTTCTATTAAAATAACCGCAAAGATCGAACATGAACTGGATCCCGGATGGAGATGTTTATGATTTCAAAACGGAGATAACAATTGTTTAAAGAAAGAATTGAAACCTTGACGCTCAATTTTTTAAAGATTCCAACAGGACCAAGTGCCGAGATTCAATTAAAACACAACCAAAGTGGTTCAGCAGTGGCACTTTTGCTAGATCTAAAAAAAGAAAGAAAAACAAAACTCTTGGTTCGATTAACCAATGCCGGCGGCATTTGGATTCCACCAAAATAAAGGGATAAGAGAGGTTTTAAAAATCTACCCGGAAATTCCAGAAGATAAATTTGCCGTTAAAAAAATAAGAATACGATAAGAGATAAGTTATCCATTGCTGATGATCTTTTTTCTGAAATATAAATCTGCGATGACATTTCCTACAGAATTTGATTTTTTAACATCGAAGTTATTCAGAAGCTTGACGAAAAAACATTGACGACGTGGGAGAGACGTAAGAGATTAGAATATTGGTGATTAATGGATGGAGAAGTTGTTTTGATAATATGTACCAAAAATACTGATGGTTTATTTAAGATTAAATCTGTCCGTTTCTTAGACAGATATATAAAGTCCAACGTAATACATATAATAAATTCTAATTTTTTTCCGATTTTTTTTATGAAATTAGCAAAATTTTCAAAAAATGTTGTTAATTTTTTTTTAATTTTTTTGTATTCTCAATTTTTTTTTGGTTTCACAGTTTGTTTAACTGTCAAATTCCTAATATTATCGAATAAGATTTTTTCTACAAATTTAAATTGAAAAAAAAAAAGAAATAATACCTAATTTGATTTCATTGAAAATTCTAATACGATAGATATGTATTTGAATCGAAAAAAATTTTCAATAAACTTGATAATTTCGCCAAAAAATATAAAAAACGAGATCATATTATATTTTATATTTAAATGTTGAAAAACTTCGCAATGTATTCTGTAGAGCGTTCACTATAGTACAAGAAAATAATTTGATCTAGCCCTTTTGATAACCGTTTATTGATTCACTAATTCTAAACTCAAAACGACAACCTTTCCTATGTAAATCATATGGGAAATTGAAATTTATTATGCGGCAGTTCTTTATATTACTAACTTTCAAAGAATTTTTTTTTCCATATAATTTCCAAAAATATTTTCGATACTAAATGTAGAGATATAGTCGATTTATTTGCATCAGTCTACTGTACACACTGTACACTTCCGGTTTCACCCAGAAATTTACGACTTGTACATATGGACTTAAGGTCTTATGAGATATTTAATATTAGTTAAAGAATATTTCAACAAAGATTTGTTGGCTGTAGGCTTATAAGCATTTATTTTGAGGTTTGCCTCTTTTTTCGCATTATTTGAATGTACGAGTAAATATTTTGGCCATACCACAATACAGTGCTGCCATAGTTTGTTAATAATTTTGTTCCTATTTTTACTATTTTTCATAGAAAATGGAAAACGAAAGAGCTGAGCAGCGAACTTGATTTGTGAATAAAAATTGTGCCCGACACACATGACTATTATTTTTATTTAATAAAAACAAATATAAAGTGAAAGAAATAATTTTAAACGCTTAAATATAAAATCTTTATTTATTCACACTGCACTTATTTTTAAAATTCATTTAAAAGTTGCTTTTGAAAATGACAAATAATTGAATGGCGATTTAAATTTAATTTAGGGTGAATACATTAGGTGTAAGAAGTTAAAGACTATAATTTTCCTTCCCTTAAAAGCTATGCTCAGCTTTGAAAACAAAGCACACAGTATTTGGAATTTTGATAGATACAATTTTTATTTTATGCATATTTCGATACAAACTATCAAAATTTGCTATTAACTTTATAAAAGGTATAAAACATTGGAATACTACTGTTTTTTTTTGTCAGAAAACTGTTGCCAACCAGTTAAACAAAAAACAATTTTCCAAAGGGAATTCTTTTTCAAGTCATTGATCTTCATTAAAACAAGACACTATGTCCATTGTTTACTTTTATTTACTACTGTTAAGGCTTCATATCTTAAAAGGTAAACAGAAGGCATATTTCATTAAATTGATGCCCATAAATTAAGGACCTTCACCTGACCTGCCTTTCACATTCCTAGAAACTCTTACAAAAATAACGAAATAACAACAAAATATCTTCTTACTATTTCCTTCTTCTCTATTTTGATTAAAATTTATTTTCTTTTCTCTAGGGTGACATATTTGCCGGACTGAACGATGGGATTCTTAGCAGAGCAGAAGCATTAGCAGCTGTCGATATACAAAAACACCAGAACACACATGCCCATTCGCAAATGCCCTCACAGATAAAACATGATGTCATGTACCACCATAGTATGAGCGGGCCCCCTCAAAGACCATTACAGGTGATTTACTTGTTATATTTGTCTATACTTTTTTTCCATTTTTGGTTAAACCACTTAACCAATTTGATACACACGAGTCGATAATTCGATCAAACCTAGTTTTTTTGGTTAATAATTTTATTAGTTTCACGCACAACAATACACTTGAAAATATCCGGTATCCGAACGATTGCCTAATCAGAGACACGATTTTTGGACGTACGCACATCGCGCCAATGACAGTCACGTGCCATTACTCAAGGGGCATTAGACATCCACCAAAACGACCAACCCTTCGCCCAGTTTTTCCCAATATACCTACAACACAACAAGAAAAAAAACAACAACTTATTTCAATTTAAATATACAACACACACAGGTACTTGAGTCGTCAAGGGCGTTTGATGGCGTTTGCATTGTCTTGAACTTCATGCAACTTAGATTAGATCAATTTGAGTCACACTTGTTCTTCTTTCCGAACAATATTGTTCGAAATTTACCTACACAATTGAAAAATTGCTGATTTTTTAATCATGGTTGCCAATACTTTTGAAAGAAATCATTTTATAGGAATTATTATTTTTAGCGGTTTCTTTTTATTTAAAAAAAATTGGTAATTTTTGAAGGATTTTTTTTTTCTACAAGTAATGATTTTTACACAATCTTCCTCCCGTTAAACTTCAAATGAATATGAAAAAAAAAATCATTTGTTTGTTTTGACGTTTGACAGGAGGGTTTAAGTGAACAGTGAGTTAAAAGATGTACCAATGGAATAAGTTAATCCTTTTAACTTGTTAGTATTACGAGAATATTTTTGACCATTCAATTATCCTTTATGAATGATCACAGGATTTTAATTGAAATCAAAATCTATAACGTCCAAATTTTTTTTTTTTTTAATTCAACAAAATGGTAACCATGAACTGCGTCCGGTGTCATCGAGTGGTACAGTGGTTTTTCGGCTCATTTGAAAATTAACAGCAAAGCAATACACTTAGGTACGACAAATTCAAATTGCTCATCGCCCTTATTTTCCCATTAAACATTAAAAATAAAAGTTGGTTTGAAGCAGGGAACGAACATAGAACTTAAGTGGCTGTAATGAAGGCAGCTAGAGCAAACTACCCCTTGTCACCGTCAACGTCGTCGTCGTTTTTGTTGTCATGAGAAAACTTCAATGCAAAAAAGGACGACTGTCACATGCGGGCAAGAGAGGTATAAGAAAAATTTTCTGAAGTGTGTTTTGAGCAATGGGAAATTGTTTAATTGTTTCCATTTGTACTAACAAGAAAACAACACTTAGGGCTGTTTTTTTGCACAAAAGAGGGTTTTTTGGGAAGGATAGAAAGAGAGAAAGACAGTTATAGACATTGTATGAAATGGCTCACACAATAACGACTTATTTTCAATTAGCGAGCGTTCATCGACACGTGATCCATGTCATGGGTAACAAGTGCATAAGCACATGGGACTTTAGAATTTACAACTTGAGTTTGTATTTTGCTTTGAAATTAAAGGATTGAGTAACATAAAAGGTAACTTGTTACTAATTTTTTTTTTTTCAATTAGAATTCCTAACAAAATGTCAAAGTTATTTAGATTTCTAAGTTCATAAATAATTTAGAGTGCTTGAAATGATTAACTCCAATAAATATTTAATTTGGGGAACATTGGTAACCAAGAATTATGAAACTTTAGAATCAAAAAGAGGAATTGAACGTAAAGAAAAAGATAGTTTAATTTGTAATGTTTTGCCCGTTTATTGACAACCGTGTTATATGATAAAAAATTCGATAAAATTGTAAAAGAAAGTGACGATTCAAGGCTATCAAAGATAGATTGAAGTTTTCAATATTAAGATGAAAGCAAATATGGTATAGTAAAAGCAATAATTAATTTATGGATTCCATCCTGCGAATTTGATTAAACAAAATTCGATCCGCTCTATTGGTTTGACCAAAAAATAAAATTCGAAACTTGTTATATTATATTGTCGGCTAGTGAGTTCCTAACTTGCTAGTCTTTCGTGGTACCACAATGGATCCATAAGGGTCTAAGAAAGTGTGTCGGGTACTTTGCCTGAAAACCACTATAAACTAACCTAACCTTTATTATATTGAACTCATAACAGAAGCCAAAATAAGTTTAAAGACTATTATTCGAAAATCTTTTCAATATGACGAATAAAAAGTTGAAGGAAAAATTCTACCCTTTGTTACATCATAAGGAGGCCAGACTAAATATTGTCAAAAATCACATGGCAGGGGCGAGGATGGGGGAAATCTATTATTTTAAGTGACAAAACAAGAAATCTATCTAGGCGGTCCAGATAATTTTAACAAATAACTAGGCACTAATTTGTGTCGTTATACTCGCTATATGTGAAACAGTTTTATGTGGGTACGTGCACTTGTTATCAACTATGAAATAAATTGATCATCTCAAATGTGTAATAAAATGAATTTACACAATATGCATTAAATTCAAGATACAAAACGAAAGAGCTGAGCAGCGAACTTGTTTTATTAATAAGAATCCGCACGACCGTACTATGACAGTTTTTAAATTTTTGTGTTCTTTTCGTACAAGTTGTAGGTCTGCATTCTGGAATTTAATAGCATACACATATAATTATCTTGACTTCTACGAAGAATTAAGAATGGTTATCATTCCGATTCTTGTTTTGTATACTAAACAAATTTATATGCAATTTTTAAATGCTCATAAAGAAATCAGAATATTTAGCTAATACGTTCACCTGTTTTCAGAGTTATTTTATTAGTTCTTATGTATATAAAACGTTTTTTTTTTAAGCTTTGGTAAGCCGACTACAAATGATAGATAGTCTTCATAATTTTTTTTATTTTCCGCCATTTGAGTACTACTGGTTTGAAAACTTGTTGTAAATTACAAAAAATCATTTATTTATCAGCAGTAGGTAACTCACTAAATGAATTTGGAGGAAAATTTTAAACTGCATTTTTTTCAGCAAATATATATGTATATTTTTTACCTAAATAATATAGGCCTCTGAACTTATATCTGTAATCCAAAACTGGGGTCGAATTACGGCATACGTACCTTAACGTACTGACGCCTTATGTCTGTGTCTTTTTCTTCTTGACGGAGACAGCAATAAATTTTTTTTTATACCATCAGAAAAAAGACATTTTAACGAACGAAATGCCCACCGACTTTTTGAAAAAAGCTGATATTTTGACTCGTGAATTTTCGATTGAAAATTAGGATGTTTTTTTGGTATTAAGTCAAAATTAGGTAAACAAATTAATATTTTAAATCAAATAAATTACAGTGTATTTGGGACATAATAAGTTAAGTTTTCACCAAATTTCGAAGAAAAATTTTTGTTTTTCAAAAAGATAAAAATAAAAAACCAAAAACTCGGTTTTTTGAATTTTTCACATAAATTTTGAGGTTATGTGAAAAAATTGTTGATGCAAAAGTTGTAGATCTTTTTATTACCTACAACTTTGCCATACAACTTTTTTCTATAGGATTTGTAGTTTTGCCGGAAATCGAGATACACCATTTTTTACCATTAAAAACTCAACCCACCCACTTCCCGAACTCGGCTCGCTCGTAATTTATTTTTCCTTTAATTTTCATCATATTCACCTCCTTTTCCAATGGGTTTCATTCTACTATGATTTTTTTTTTGTTTCAAAAATTATCGACCCTGGTCTATAGGTATACTTTCATAACACTAAAAGTAAAATATTTAAACTTGATTATTTTTGAAAGTCAAGAAATATAAAAGTATATAGCTTTCAGAAGTATTTGCTTACAGAATCTTTTTCAAACTTGTATTCAAATCCTTTGCCACAATAATTTGCTTAAGCAAAAAAGCAACTACCTAGGTAGGTACTACCTCAGAAGTCTATTTTATTTAGTGCGAAACAAACAAACAAAATGCTCTAATAATTTTACCTATTACAAATAAAAAAAAAACCTAAAAAAACAAATCATATCCCCTCGAAAACAAACGACTTTGTTTAAATGTAATAAAATATGGTTTTAAATTATTTGTATGCCCACATTTAGAACAATTTAACTGCTTTTTAATTAATAACTTGTTTCCGTATTTTTTTTAGTTAAATCACCCTTACCTATAATAAAAAAAAAAACTGGTATCCGAATCGAAACATAATAACTATTATCACAAATGTCGGATACATTTTTTCAACTCTTCCGGGGGATGATTTGACATGCAGAGAACACTTGTCAAAATATGAACTGTGAACTAGTTACTTTATAAATGTGACAACACCCGTTATCATATCTGTTAACAAAACAAAAAAATCACTTTGCTTTCAAATTGCATTCTAATGGACATATGCTGTTATAAACTGAGAACAACCTACCTACCTACCAGGTTTTTCGCTCTACCTAACATAATAGACAGACGCAGCGACATACAGTCATCCCTTTTAAGTGCTGTTTCATGTGTTCCACATTAATGAATATTATTTGAAAGTAATCTGCTAAGCCATATCAAAAACCCCCTAAATTCAACTACATCATGCACCATGTGTTGCATATCTCGATGTTTTTTTGTTTTTTGTTTTTTTTTTTTGTGTTCGAACAGACAAGCCAAAGAGTACAAAAATCACTTGTTTCCGAAAGTTTAAAACAATGTACCTTACCTAGAAGACACCTATCTATAGATCTACTCTATACATCAACAATACTACTAATTCCATACTATAACCCTTGATGTTATCGAATATTAAAAATGAAAATCCATTGCAAAGTGCATATTACTAACGCAAAAAGGAACATCAAATTGATCGTATTAATAAATATAACTGGTTCATCCCGCCCATATAATCAACTTAAAGATTAGAAACGATTTTCCATATCGAAACTACTCGTTTGCCATTTTATGGCAATGAATACGATTAACTATCTCCCACGGGATTACCCACTGGCTACATAGAAAGTATTGCATATCAAAGGCGAACCCTTATATTATTGAAAATCTCTCAATATGGTCTGGATTCAACCACCGGACTGGTGTTTGCAGATTGTGCACT
Organism: Episyrphus balteatus; assembly: GCF_945859705.1. Taxonomy (NCBI): domain Eukaryota; kingdom Metazoa; phylum Arthropoda; class Insecta; order Diptera; family Syrphidae; genus Episyrphus; species Episyrphus balteatus. Next base: position 80,712,346 of record NC_079135.1, on the reverse strand, counting down.
GCGCACCCTTGGTGCCGAATCGAAAATATAAATCATAATATGCTTTCTTTAGCAACAGCATCATCCTCCTAACCGTATACAGGTTTTATAACCCTGCGTAATATGGGCTCGGTGGGTAGTTGTTTGTATAGAAACAAAAAAAAATAGGGAGAAAAAAAAACAAGGGATATACCCATCAGAGTCTTGAAATTCAGATTTCTTTCCCATTACTCTCCCTTTGAACAATATTGATACGTTTCCCAAAAGACAGAGGCGGATATAATATACTCGCAAATGGGTAGGATGAGTGCTTTTGTGTAGAAGTCATGTACCGCATTAACAACATGTTAACCCCGGCAAATATCAAGGTTGAAAAACTAATACAAGATTGCTTACCAAACAACAGCTATACATTCGGGGTGATAAAATGAGGAGATGGTGAGTCGATTACGTGGGCAACCCCAGTGGCAATTTGTTGTGTTTTTATTTGATTCATTTTTTTTTTTTGTTGTTGTTCGTTTTTGTTGTGTTTCGGATACAATTTACCCTTCATCTTTCATGAGTTTTTGCAAAAAAAAAGCATCACTATAGTCTCGCCCTCTTTTCATTGACAAGTATTTCAATTTTGTTGTTTATCTTTTATAAGAGAACAACAGATGGTTTACGCAATCACCGTGATAAACATTATATATTTGGATTCGCATAAAGGATATTTTTATATCGTCTTAGATCAAGAACTGGGATTTGTTGGTTTTCTTTTTGTTTTCCTTGATTGTAAAAGTAGATAAGGTACCTGTCGTCTATGTTCCTATTGAAAAATAAATGTTTAACCGACAATTTATTTCAAAGGTGTGAAGAATAATGTAAGCTACTTTTTCCAAAGTTATGCTATTGACACCAAAGTTTCTATTTCTACTGTAAACGTTAATACTCTGGATTTTGTATAGCCCAGTAAGATATTATGTAACTTCACGGGACATATGTGTACCTATAATAAACATATAAACATTTCGGTGGGGCATAACTCAACAATTATAAATCGATCGAAACTAATGCTTCTCGGAATTCTTATCGGAATTATGGCCTATCTCACACATTTCTATTTTTAAGAATGGAATTTCCAATCAAAAATTATAAGAACCCTGGGAAAACATTGAGGTGTGTATGGTGGGATTATTATTTTAAATATCTCTATAAAAGTGGACTTATCTCGTATCTTTAAGAAATAAGGCCTATAAGGACGGAATAAGAAAAATTTGTTTCTTGTGAGTTGCTCTTATTCGCTATTGTTTCAAAGTTTTAAGTAATAAGAGATGAAACATTTTTCAGACCATAGCTTGATCTATGTTATAAACGAAACATGATTCCTAAAATATTGTAAAGATTTCTTTGTACATTAAGAAAAAAAAAAAAACTAAATCATTTCTTATTCTTATACATTTTGTGTGAAAAATTCAAATCTAAAAAAAAAGAATTTGGTTCTTAGTTATAAGCATGCTCAATGCTCATAATAAGCTTACCGTCAAAAGCTGAAGCATTTTTAAGAAGCAATTTTTATAAAAGAGGATAGAAGAAAAAGCATCTGCTTAGTAAATTATTAAATTTCGTAAAAATAAACTCGAGTTCAACTTCAATCTCACCCTGGAAATAGTTGCAAGCCTCTAAGATTTGGATTGTTTTCTGAGGCCCAGACTTTTGGTCAGTCTTTTGCTTTTTGCCTGCCTCAAGAGCTCTTATGCACATCTTCTATTTAAGTTTGAAGTTGTATCGGAACGTTGAATGATACTGTCTTTTTGACGGGGTTGTCAAAAGTGTCTTTCCTGTGAATACCAACTTATAGCCAAATTAAAACTGAAACTCTCAGAATTTTGTTTATGTTTAGCAAAATTAAAATTGATTTCAAAAAACTCACTTGGATATTTCTCATTGCTACATTGACGATTGACGATGTGGGGGAGGATCAGATCAGTAATTCAACTCTCTGACTTTGAGACGGTATGTATGATGTCTTCATTATCACAAATACAATTCGGGAACTGCCGCTGCTAATACAACCCCATGATTGAGGAGTGACTTTTCGAGGGGGATAAACACAATTTTTGTTTTTTTTTTTTTTTCAAACTATCTTTTTTCCCTAAGTGAAAAGACACACATTTAAGTCACTTTGAATTTTGGACTTCAATTTTTTCAATTTTCTACTAGCTCTATACATTTTTCATGTCTAATTTTGTGTCTTTTGGTCGTTTAATAAAACAAATATGCACTTTTTCTTTAATGGAAACATAGATTTCGATGCCTACTTTGTAAATTTTCAAAAATCTAATTTTTGTCAAAAAGTGGATTTACGAGGTTTCCACTCTTAGCCGACGATATTCGGATCAAAAGGGGATATAATTATGTATAGAGATCAGAAAACAAGGGGTTATAGACCCTACTTTAGTCAGTGTTCGTGTTAGTAACCGTTGTTTCTTCTAAGTCCTAGATTCGTACAGCCAAAATCAAGTCCTGTAAAAACTATACATATGAAACTGGATCCTACAAGCTATTAAATTTAAGACGTAAAATGGACAATAATTATAAGTTTGAAAGGTCAATAAATTAAAAAAAAAAAAAAAAAAAAAATTGATGAAACCCCAAAAGATCAAAGCTTCAAAGCCTGTTAATAATAAAAAATCCATTCATTAAATTGGGAATTATATGTTTAAAAAATTGAACTAAACAACTTCTTTTATTTTTTATTTATTTCAACGTTTTTAGCTCTTTTCGATAAATTTTACAACAAAATGTGGATCAAAAAAGTATCTAAGAAACTGATTTTTCAACAAAATGGAATATAATAACATTTCCCCAACAAAATATAATATAAACAACATTTAAACTACTATAAAAAAGTTTATGAAATTCGTATTAATTTTTTTACATAATTAGAGCTTGAAAAGACATTGCTCTTACATACTTGTAAGCAAACATCAGTTTTTTTTTTTTTTCAATTTTCTGAAAAATGTGTATTGATCAATATAGCTATAAAATCTATTTCACTGATCGAATACCAACAGCAAATCAATTTTGCATTTACTTTTTGAACAAAGTCATGTATCGTTTAAAAAATAGAATCCTCTGTGTCCCATTTTCACCATCGGTGCTAAATTTAAATTTTTTTTTCTCTATATTTTCATAACATTTTTAACCATCGATGGATTTCTTAAAAAGAAATTTGTACAATTCCAAAAGTATAAAAATCATTTCTAATTTCAAATACATATATCTTCTTTTTCTTAACAAACATCTATGTATAGAGATTTATAACTACCTATATTTTTTTCCAACTTCATATTAATATTGTACTGTTCAATCTTCATACTTACGCACCTGACTAAGACCTCGAAAATAGATTCACTTTTGTAATAGTATTTCCCTCTATTCAACCGAAAAATATGAAAACATTTATAACCCTCTCTTTTATACAATTTCATAATTTTTTTTTTTTTTCGTAAGTGGTATATTAATGTTTATTTTGTCCATTGTCCAAACATCATTACTAACAAATGTTCTGATGTGCGTATCAAAAAATGTCCTCTAAAATAAATAACAATCAATTATAATTCCTTTCATGGGAACAATAAAACCACATACAGAATGCGGTGTATGTCTCTAAAATGCATACTCATAGCATGCAACGTTTATCCATAAAACACAACTTACCGGAGTCCTAAACAACAATATCGATGCATCAACACCATCATCAGTCTTATATGTGAGTTACCCTCTTACATTAAATAACCGATGTGGAAAAAAAAAGCAATTATTTCACATAATAACACATCAAGGACCTTCATTCAAACATTGAAAATAAACTTGAAACAAAAAAGTTGTTTTTTGTTCTTAAATTGTTATTATTTTTGTGTCAGTATAAAGACACTCAAAAAAGGATATGAGCCTGTGCCACCACAGCCTCAATTTCTATCTCAGCCAACCAGTCCGGTACTCGTATTTTGTATATATATGAAGCTTCCTGAATTGGTATTGGAATTGTGATAAAAGCAAAGATCTTAACCAAACATAAAATTAATTTCAAGTGCTCTAATCATACTCTGACGATATTTACCTAATTGAATGTAACAGTAATGGAAGTCAAACAAGAGAGTTGAAAGTACCTTGTTTGTCTTATTTCAAGCCCTGGATGTCAGAGAATGGTGCACGATTTCAATATGTTTATTAGGGTGGTGGTGGTGGTTTAAAATCGAGTTTATGCCGCAGTGCCAGCCACCACTACCAAAACCGTATCTAGATAATTTTGTGGCTTTTTGATCAGGTGGAATAATAGCAGAGTAAAACTTCGAATGAAAAATATTTGCGTTTGCAGGGTTGGGCTGTAGTTGCCTCGGGTAGTTTTTAGAAATCTGGTCACCTTTTGATGCTATTTTTTTTTTTTTTTAGTGCAGTCGATGTTGTTTATTTTTATGCTTTTACAAGTTGAAATATATTAGTATGTAGGATATGGTTGTGCTGTATAGTATATACTAGCTTGGCTGGCATTCATTTAATGCTCTAGGTACATGGCATAGGCACAGTAAAGTCAATGTTTGTACAACAAATTAAATCGGCATGTAACTTAATTTAGTTGGCAAACAAACCAATCACTCTATGAACTCACTTTTCTCTCTCTTCATTACTACGATAGTGTTTTTTTTTTTTTTTTTGTAGGTACATAGAAAATATACATTTTAGTGTAATTAAAAGCCTAAAGGAGGATTATTTTTTGTTTTATTTAACATTTTTGGTTCTATGCCTACATATCGCTTGATTGCATTTTTAATAAATATTAAAATAATAGTTGAGTTAATGAAGTAATGAATTTCTGCACTATGGTTATCAATATCCTTGAGCATTATGGAAATATATTTGAAAAATGATTTTGGTTAATTTCAAAGTAAAAGTCTTAATTTTGTTGTTTTGTTAATATTTGCTACTTGATTATTTGGGGTATAAAAGAAAAAATCATTCTTTTTGAGGTTCTTTTTTCTTCCGCAAAGGTGTTTAAAAATGCATAAAATACAAAAAAAAAATTATTTTTTCTTTTTCAGGAAAACAATTCTTCTAGAGGTGCAATTTTATTTTTCTCCTTTTGTTTTTGTTTTGTTTTTTAAATGAATTTTTGATATTTAAACATTTTTAATAGAAACATTCATACCTTCTTTTATTATTATGCTATATTAATAAAAGTTAAAAAAAAAAACATAAATCTCTTAGATGCACCATACAATGGACGGACTTGATATGTTGGATCCAACGGGTTCAATGACAACATTAACACCTATGTCTGAAACACCAATTACACCTACACACCATCAACTCCATGGATCATATCACGGCATGAACCACATGATGGGACATCACCATGCGGGACCTTTAGGTGGACATACACCGGGTAGGAATTATGGTAAACAATAATTATGGACAGTCAAGCCGTATTATATATTTTGTTTTTTTTTATTTTTTTTTTTTTATATTACTACTTTTGTGTGACATTACATTTTAACAGGACATCATGGACATCCGAGTGCGCATCATCCTGCAATGGCAGCTGCAGTTGCTGCTGCTGGCCTACATCCTGACACAGATACAGATCCTAGAGAATTGGAGGCATTTGCGGAGCGATTTAAACAAAGGCGGATAAAATTAGGTATTTTATATTATGGTGATTGAATTCAAATTCAGTTTGCTATTAAGTGACTGTATTTCCCTTAAAAACGGTCGTACTTGAAATTTAAAAAGGAATTTTGAAGCTCGATTAATAGATTTGAGATCTTATGATGAAATAAATTTTCAAGCTACGTGTTCAGCTCAATCCTATTGAATACTAAAATTTCGAAGTTTTTCAAGTTTTTTAGTCTAAAAAAAATTGTCACAAATTAATACAAAAAATGTTTCCTAATTTAAAAATAGGATTAAGCCGAACATGTAGCTTGTAAAATTTCCATTGTTAATCCTCAAAACTAGAAAGTTTAAGCTTTAAAACCATCTTTTTAAAATTTCAGTGCGACCATTTTTAAGGTAAATTCAGTCACTTGAAAGACCTCAAAAAATTTGGAATTTTGTTGACACCTTAATTTTTCCCCCCGGTGTATTTGTGTCACTGTTAATCTCAGAATACTAGGTATACATTTATTTTACATGTATATTTAAATTTGGCAACTCCAAAGTTTATTAGAATTCATAAACTGAAAATCTGAAGAATATGCGATCGATACTAAATTAAAACAAAAGAGCTGAGCAGCGAACTTGATTTTAAAACGCAAATTTTTGCTCAACCTCTTTAACCTATTTCGCCTTTGTTACTAATAAAAATATTTTTTTTATAACATTTTTAAGGCGTTACCCAAGCGGATGTTGGAAAAGCTTTAGCCAATTTAAAATTACCTGGAGTTGGAGCGCTTTCACAAAGTACAATCTGTCGCTTCGAAAGTCTGACCCTGTCACATAACAACATGATAGCATTAAAGCCAATACTTCAAGCGTGGCTTGAAGAAGCGGAGGCACAAGCGAAAAACAAACGAAGAGACCCAGATGCGCCGAGTGTGTTACCTGCTGGCGAGAAAAAAAGGTAGACAGCGTTTCAATTAGAACTCGGACAAAACTGTTTGTCTTAAACAAAATGACAGTGACCGAGTTTTAGTTAAACAATTTTGTATATTTACTTTTTATTCAGTTATCTATATCGAGTCTTTTTTCAAGAAAAAGGACTTCCATTGCTGCACCTGAAAAACGCTCCCTTGAAGCATATTTTGCCGTCCAACCAAGGCCTTCTGGTGAGAAGATAGCTGCCATCGCTGAAAAGTTGGATCTGAAGAAGAACGTGGTACGAGTCTGGTTCTGCAATCAAAGGCAAAAACAAAAACGTATGAAATTCGCTGCACAACACTGACAATCAAATAATACAGCCACACAATTAGGTATAGTTAGTAGTGTTACGGCATCTATGACCGGCCCTGGACCCGCTGGAGTCACTGGTTTTGGTTACTGATAGTAGCTTACATCCCACGCATCCCATAGCAGCAGTACACTGAACAACGCCATCAACCAAATGGACTATTTCAACACAGCTTCCACGCTGACGACGGCATACTGATCCAAAACAAAATAATGTGCGGACAAAATACTGACAAGAGAACTGCGCCCTGCCCCATATTCGCCATCATCATTATATTATAGTTTTTATTTTTTTTTGTTAATTTGTTTCTATTTATTTTTAAATTTTATTTTGTTAAGTTTTTTAATTAATTTTCGTGAGGCATTACATCGCATCGAAAATTGTTTGTACAGAGAGGTGTGCATTTGAAACATTTTTGTTTTGAAGCAAATTTGCGTTCCTAATGAAAAATACATTTATACCAAAAAAAGAAAAGAACAGAAATAAAAACTGTTTAAAAATGTATCTATTTAAAGATTTGATGAAAATATAATTTTTGTACATTGTCTAGTGTAGAGTAAAACCTTAGTTAAAAGTTCTTCAAAAAAATAGAAATCTTTTTTGAAGACATGTAAGATATTTTTTAATACTTTGTTAGATTTTTGTTTTGTTTTTTATTTATAATTTTTTTATTTATTTTTTTTTTTGAAAAAAATATAAGAAAAATGTGCAATAGGCAATAAACTATAACGAATAACTAAAGTTCGTTTATTTTTTATTGGTTTATTTTTATTATTATTATTTTAATTTGGTAAGTGCTGATAGCTTTTTTAATTAAATGATAAACTAGTAATAGAATAAATAAATTGCGAAAGAGTAAAACAAAAAAACAAACAAACAAAGCAAAAAAGAAAAACAATGTTTGCATTTTGCAAATTCCATGTACATAGTATCCTGTTTCATTGATTCACTAAATGAAAATCATTTTCGGATAAAAACTATTGTGTAAGAATATTATTTATATATTAATTAAGAAAAAAAACATTGCATAGAAGATTACATACAAGAAAAAAAGTGTATATAACTATTCTAAGATTTATTATTAAAAAAAAAAAACAGAAAAAAAAGTTCTTGTATATACGACCTTTTCAAAATACAAATAAAGTTAGACTAATTTTTTTAGAAGAATATAATTACTTTTTTAATTTTTTGTATTGAATTAAACTTAAATTAAGATGGAAATGGATGGTGTTGTTAGGGGATATTTTTTATGGCGGGAAATGTGAGTGAAAGGTAATTTATTTATAAATTCTTTTATAAACTAATATGTATTTTTTCAGGTTATGCGGATGATACCAGTATTTGCAAGCTGTTTGCAAAGTTTTGTTTTATTTTTTCGTTTATTTACAGATAGTGATAATGGAATGGCAGATTTGAAATCTACTGAAACTTATGGCAAGTATTTTAACCATTCCATCAATTAATTAATTCAGCCACCTACCTTTATGTTAAGAAATTGCCTTTAATTCGCGCTGTTAACTGCAGTGCTGTGTTATAAGGTAGGCGGCTGTCTTATAAGATAATTAATAATTTATATTTTTTCTTTACATTCAATTCTAGGTTTTGTCAAAGAAAATAAAGGAAAGGAATATTGGTATCTAAATCGTGCTTCACCATAATTTAATTGAATTATTTTCTTCAAATCTCTTTAAATACTATTAAAAATGTTATGTATTCCAACTGATTATATTTTTTATAATATTAAATGTAATAAAGATTTGTATATTTTTTTAATTTTGAATAAAATTGCTGGAGAAAAGGCATTTATACACGTAGGTATGCTTAACTTTAATGTTTAAATTCAAGATAAATTATTTAGTTTCACAAAAAGTCTTCTAAGAAGGATCAACTTTTAGCAGCTAGATGAAAGTGTCTATGGTCAAAAATCAAATTTGAAAATAAATAAAATTAAAAAAAAACTGGTTGAATTTTGTTTTTTTTTTTAGCTTTTTCAGGAAAAAATCGGAGGAATACAAAACCTAGAGCTTTCTGAATAACTATTAAAAAGTATAGAAAACCAATATTTTGAAATAAAGTCAAATTCAAAGTAACGATTTTAAATCTTACTTGACTAAGAAGTCAAGCAAAATTTGATGATTTTGTGTTTATTTTACTTAATTTTATTACATTTTAAAGAATACCTACATTTTTTTTTTATCGAAAATGATTCCTGATTCACAATATTGCGAGACGACACGAGACGAGAGCGTTGTAAGAGTGAAATTGATATCCAGTTTTCAATAAATTTCATTCTTTTCAAACACATTCTTCTATTTTCTGTCAAAAATGAACAATTTCCCAAAAAAATATCGTAATATCGGCCATTCCATTTGCATTTTTAGGACATTTTCACGCTTATTATCCAGTTTATGAAGAAGCAATATTTTTTCTTAAAACTTGGTGGGTTTTAAGGACTCATGATAAAGTTGAAGTTCCAGAAGTTTCAAGAAAAACTAATTCAAAATATGTACATAGCTAAATTATTAACAAAGACGATAACGGAGAAGACTTGTACGCGTCTTCTCCGTTACCCCTTTTTCTGTGAATAATTTGACTACGTTTAATTAGTTTTTCGTAAAACTTCTATAACATCAACTTTATCATAAGCCCTCTTAAGAAACAAGGTCAATGTGTCTTCTCCATTAGGTACTTTAGAATGGCCGTGACAGGGATGAAAAATGTACTGAAATGGGTACAATTGTATTGAAACTTGAAATATATTTCTCACACTAGAAATTTATATAAAATCTAATCAAAATGTTTTATTTGCAAAAACTCTTAGAGCCCCCGCACACTACAAACTTTCTATCGGCCGATAGTTTAGTCGGGTTGGGCTCCTAGTGTGCGGACAGGCAGCCAACTAAACAGTTGGGTCGCTAGGAAATATTTTAATTTGAAGGCAATTGTTTAGCAAACCAAACTTTTTTGTCGATCAAACAAACTTTTTTACCACATCTCTATAATAAGACAAAACATTTCCAACATAAAGACTTGCGTGTTTTCTTTGAATAACATGAAATTTTAAGGTAAGTTAATCTACGCTAACATGCTAGTCTAAGATCCCACTGCTCGATTTTGCATCTATCTGTTTTTTTTTTTTTTGATGAAATGTACATCACATCAAAGGAAATGACGCAAAGATTACAAAAAAAAACAGGGTTGCCTGGTCACAGCTTGCCGCAACAATAGGGTTGCCATCAGGTTTAAAGAGATACACTTTTGGAGCAAATTGCATCCATCCATCTGTTTTTTTTTTTTTTAATTCTGATAGTAAATTAAAGCTTTATTATTCCTCTTTAAAATAAACTAGGGTTGCCAAAAATGCATTTCTTCAAAATTTTATTTTTGATTTATACTGAGACTATATAAATGCTTTTGTATAAGAAATTTTAATAAAATTTAATAAGTCGTTTGAGAGAAATTAAGAGTTTAAAAAACGATTCTATGACAGGTGCCGTTAATAATGACTTTCGAAAAAATCTTTTTTTGTTAAAAGATAGGCCTTGTCCGAAAACCCACACTTATTTCTTTCTGTATAAATCGTTAAAAGAGTTTTTGAGAAAATTATACTCTTTTAAGATTGGTGCATCACAGGTATCGTTAGATAAGGTTCTAAAAAAATGAATTACATAGAATCATCTGCACAATCTCCAAAAACTGCTATATACCAAGTTTGAAGAGAATTGATCCATCCGTTTAGGCTGTAGCTTCTTAAACAGACAAAGATTCGAGTGCCAGAGGTTCGATTCCTGTCGATGCCTATTTATTTTTTTTAAATTTTAAATAAAAATTTATGTATTAAATCAATAATATTTCTTCACAAAAAACCATATATTTAGGCCACAAATTAAAATATTCGTTTTAATTTAGAATATAATGTAGTTCGCCGCTCAGGATTAAAAAAAAAATATGTTCCAATTTATTTTTGCGGCTCAGGATTGCCGCTCAGCCGCTCAGGACATGGCCGTACCCTTCGGGACATGCTTGGGACATGCTAGCGGCATCTTCGGGACATACTCGGGACATGCTCGGGACATCTTCGGCACATGCTCGGGACATGCTCGGGACATACTCGGGACATGCTCGGGACATCTTCGGGACATACTCGGGACATACTCGGGACATCCTCGGAACATCTTCGGGACATACTCGGGACATGCTGGGGACATGGTCAAGACATGCTCGGGACATCTTCGGGACATGCTCGGGACATCTTCGGGACATACTCGGGACATGCTCGGGACATCTTCGGGACATCTTCGGGACATCTTCGGGACATCTTCGGGACATCTTCGGGACATCTTCGGGACATCTTCGGGACATCTTCGGGACATCTTCGGGACATCTTCGGGACATCTTCGGGACATGCTCGAGACATCTTCGGGACATGCTCGGGACATCTTCGGGACATGCTCGGGACATCTTCGGGACATGCTCGGGACATCTTCGGGACATGCTCGGGACATGTTCGGGACATGCTCGGGACATCTTCGGGACATGCTCGGGACATGCTCGGGACATCTTCGGGACATACTCGGGACATACTCGGGACATACTCGGAACATCTTCGGGACATACTCGGGACATGCTCGGGACATGGTCAAGACATGCTCGGGACATGCTCGGGACATGGTCAAGACATGCTCGGGACATCTTCGGGACATGCTCGGGACATCTTCGGGACATCTTCGGGACATGCTCGGGACATGCTCGGGACATCTTCGGGACATGCTCGGGACATGCTCGGGACATCTTCGGGACATGCTCGGGACGGGAGCGTATCGGAATCCCGCTTTTTAAAATCCCGTTTTTCGAAAATCCCGAAAAAAAAGTTTCAAAATCCCGTTTACTAAAATACCGCTTTTTAAAATCCCGTTTTCTGAAATCCCGCATTTTAAAATCCCGTCAAATCCCGAAAATACCGATTTTTTTTACAAAATACATGCTTAATTCACAAATAAAAAAATCATGAGAAATAGACAAAAAATTAGTAAAACTGATTTTTTGCGTTGTAAAGCCCACACAATATGTACCTTCAACACACTATGAAGACGGTATTTTTTTTATAAAAACATAAAATGATTAAAGCCTTAAATTGAGTTCACAAGTAAAAGAAATTTCATTTATTTAAATATCAAAATTGTTGAAATGTATCCAAATATAAGTTGAAATATATTTAAATGAAATTTCTTTTGATTATGTAGTGTGTACTTAATTTAAGGTGTTGTGATCATTTTATGTTATTATTACATTACATTACATATTAATCTAATCAGAAGATAAATCTTCCGGACTAGATACACTGCAGCTTCGGAAACTAAGTCCATTTGGCTGATACAGCACAAGACATTAATACAACAAAGAAAGACAAAGAGAGAAAGAACAACAGAAACACATATAACACATAACTACGTGGCACAGAGGGGAGACATCGCTGACAATTGTCTCATGTTATCGCACAGGTGGCCTCAGTTAAGCTGGCGATTTTAGAAAAAACTTCTGAGCCGACCGTTGGGTTCGAACCCACGATGTCTGGCTCTGAAGTCATCTACCCATTCCTCTGTGCCATGGCCACCTGCTATGTTATTATTAATCTATGGGATTATCACGATTTGATTGTTCTTCTGAAACTTCAAAGTAAATATTAGTTTGTTAATTGATTTTTTTTATATATTATATTTTTTGTTAAAAGTTTTAATTAAATGCGTTTAGAACAATCTCTCATTTTTTAATTTGTTTTAGTATCCCGATTTTGCAAGCAAAACTAGTTGTTTTATTTTAAAAAATCGCTCGATTTTTTAAAATAAAACAACTAGTTTTGCTTGCAAAATCGGGATAATGAAAAACGGGATTTTAAAAGCGGGATTTTAAGAAACGGGAATATAAAAAGCGGGATATCGAACCCAACCCGCTCGGGACATCTTCGGGACATGCTCGGGACATCTTCGGGACATGCTCGGGACATCTTCGGGACATGCTCGGGACATCTTCGGGACATGCTCGGGACATCTTCGGGACATGCTCGGGACATCTTCTGGACATGCTCGGGACATGCTCGGGACATCTTCGGGACATGCTCGGGACATCTTCGGGACATGCTCGGGACATCTTCGGGACATGCTCGGGACATCTTCGGGACATGCTCGGGACATGCTCGGAACATCTTCGGGACATGCTCGGGACATCTTTGGGACATGCTCGGGACATCTTCGGGACATGCTCGGGACATCTTCGGGACATGCTCGGGACATCTTCGAGACATGCTCGGGACATCTTCGGGACATCTATGGGACATCATCGGGACATGCTCAGGACATGCTCGGGACATGCTCGGGACATCTTCGGGACATCTTCGGGACATGCTCGGGACATATTCGGGACATATTCGGGACATATTCGGGACATCTTCGGGACATCTTCGGGACATCTTCGGGACATCTTCGGGACATCTTCGGGACATGCTCGGGACATCTTCGGGACATGCTCGGGACATCTTCGGGACATGCTCGGGACATCTTCGGGACATGCTCGGGACATCTTCGGGACATGCTCGGGACATCTTCGGGACATGCTCGGGACATCTTCGGGACATGCTCGGGACATCTTCGGGACATGCTCGGGACATCTTCTGGACATGCTCGGGACATGCTCGGGACATCTTCGGGACATGCTCGGGACATCTTCGGGACATGCTCGGGACATCTTCGGGACATGCTCGGGACATGCTCGGGACATGCTCGGGACATCTTCGGGACATGCTCGGGACATGCTCGGAACATCTTCGGGACATGCTCGGGACATCTTTGGGACATGCTCGGGACATCTTCGGGACATGCTCGGGACATCTTCGGGACATGCTCGGGACATCTTCGAGACATGCTCGGGACATCTTCGGGACATCTATGGGACATCATCGGGACATGCTCAGGACATGCTCGGGACATGCTCGGGACATCTTCGGGACATCTTCGGGACATGCTCGGGACATATTCGGGACATATTCGGGACATATTCGGGACATCTTCGGGACATCTTCGGGACATCTTCGGGACATCTTCGGGACATCTTCGGGACATCTTCGGGACATCTTCGGGACATCTTCCTGACATCTTCGGGACATCTTCGGGACATCTTCGGGACATCTTCGGGACATCTTCGGGACATCTTTGGGACATCTTCGGGACATCTTCGGGACATGCTCGGGACATGCTCGGGACGTCTTCGGGACATCTTCGGGACATCTTCGGGACATCTTCGGGACATCTTCGGGACATCTTCGGGACATCTTCGGGACATCTTTGGGACATCTTCGGGACATCTTCGGGACATCTTTGGGACATCTTCGGGACATCTTCGGGACATGCTCGGGACATGCTCGGGACATCTTTGGGACATCTTCGGGACATCTTCGGGACATCTTTGGGACATCTTCGGGACATCTTCGGGACATGCTCGGGACATGCTCGGGACATCTTCGGGACATGCTCGGGACATCTTCGGGACATCTTCGGGACATGCTCGGGACATGTTCGGGACATGCTCGGGACATCTTCGGGACATACTCGGGACATCTTCGGGACATGCTCGGGACATCTTCGGGACATGCTCGGGACATCTTCGGGACATGCTCGGGACATCTTCGGGACATGCTCGGGACATCTTCGGGACATGCTCGGGACATCTTCTGGACATGCTCGGGACATGCTCGGGACATCTTCGGGACATGCTCGGGACATCTTCGGGATATGCTCGGGACATGCTTGGGACATACTCGGGACATGCTCGGGACATCTTCGGGACATACTCGGGACATACTCGGGACATACTCGGAACATCTTCGGGACATACTCGGGACATGCTCGGGACATGGTCAAGACATGCTCGGGACATGCTCGGGACATGGTCAAGACATGCTCGGGACATCTTCGGGACATGCTCGGGACATCTTCGGGACATCTTCGGGACATGCTCGGGACATGCTCGGGACATCTTCGGGACATGCTCGGGACATGCTCGGGACATCTTCGGGACATGCTCGGGACATCTTCGGGACATGCTCGGGACATCTTCGGGACATGCTCGGGACATCTTCGGGACATGCTCGGGACATCTTCGGGACATGCTCGGGACATCTTCGGGACATGCTCGGGACATCTTCGGGACATCTTCAGGACATGCTCGGGACATGCTCGGGACATCTTCGGGACATGCTCGGGACATGCTCGGGACATCTTCGGGACATGCTCGGGACATCTTCGGGACATCTTCGGGACATGCTCGGGACATGCTCGGGACATCTTCGGGACATGCTCGGGACATGCTCGGGACATCTTCGGGACATGCTCGGGACATCTTCGGGACATGCTCGGGACATCTTCGGGACATGCTCGGGACATCTTCGGGACATGCTCGGGACATCTTCGGGACATGCTCGGGACATCTTCGGGACATGCTCGGGACATCTTCGGGACATGCTCGGGACATCTTCTGGACATGCTCGGGACATGCTCGGGACATCTTCGGGACATGCTCGGGACATCTTCGGGACATGCTCGGGACATCTTCGGGACATCTTCAGGACATGCTCGGGACATGCTCGGGACATCTTCGGGACATGCTCGGGACATGCTCGGGACATCTTCGGGACATGCTCGGGACATCTTCGGGACATGCTCGGGACATCTTCGGGACATGCTCGGGACATCTTCGGGACATGCTCGGGACATCTTCGGGACATCTATGGGACATCTTCGGGACATCTTCGGGAGATACTTCGGGACATATTCGGGACATCTTCGGGACATGCTCAGGACATGCTCGGGACATCTTCGGGACATGCTCGGGACATCTTCTGGACATGCTCGGGACATGCTCGGGACATCTTCGGGACATGCTCGGGACATCTTCGGGACATGCTCGGGACATCTTCGGGACATCTTCAGGACATGCTCGGGACATGCTCGGGACATCTTCGGGACATGCTCGGGACATGCTCGGGACATCTTCGGGACATGCTCGGGACATCTTCGGGACATCTTCGGGACATGCTCGGGACATGCTCGGGACATCTTCGGGACATGCTCGGGACATGCTCGGGACATCTTCGGGACATGCTCGGGACATCTTCGGGACATGCTCGGGACATCTTCGGGACATGCTCGGGACATCTTCGGGACATGCTCGGGACATCTTCGGGACATGCTCGGGACATCTTCGGGACATGCTCGGGACATCTTCGGGACATGCTCGGGACATCTTCTGGACATGCTCGGGACATGCTCGGGACATCTTCGGGACATGCTCGGGACATCTTCGGGACATGCTCGGGACATCTTCGGGACATCTTCAGGACATGCTCGGGACATGCTCGGGACATCTTCGGGACATGCTCGGGACATGCTCGGAACATCTTCGGGACATGCTCGGGACATCTTTGGGACATGCTCGGGACATCTTCGGGACATGCTCGGGACATCTTCGGGACATGCTCGGG
Organism: Episyrphus balteatus; assembly: GCF_945859705.1. Lineage (NCBI taxonomy): Eukaryota > Metazoa > Arthropoda > Insecta > Diptera > Syrphidae > Episyrphus > Episyrphus balteatus. The sequence goes on along the minus strand of NC_079135.1, from coordinate 80,695,904 downwards.
ACATCTTCGAGACATGCTCGGGACATCTTCGGGACATCTATGGGACATCATCGGGACATGCTCAGGACATGCTCGGGACATGCTCGGGACATCTTCGGGACATCTTCGGGACATGCTCGGGACATATTCGGGACATATTCGGGACATATTCGGGACATCTTCGGGACATCTTCGGGACATCTTCGGGACATCTTCGGGACATCTTCGGGACATGCTCGGGACATCTTCGGGACATGCTCGGGACATGCTCGGGACATCTTTGGGATATCTTCGGGACATCTTCGGGACATCTTCGGGACATGCTCGGGACATCTTCGGGACATGCTCGGGACATGCTCGGGACATCTTTGGGACATGCTCGGGACATCTTCGGGACATGGTCGGGACATCTTCGGGACATGCTCGGGACATCTTCGGGACATGCTCGGGACATCTTCGTTACATGCTCGGGACATCTTCTGGACATGCTCGGGACATGCTCGGGACATCTTCGGGACATGCTCGGGACATCTTCGGGACATGCTCGGGACATCTTCGGGACATCTTCGGGACATCTTCGGGACATGCTCGGGACATGCTCGGGACATCTTCGGGACATGCTCGGGACATGCTCGGAACATCTTCGGGACATGCTCGGGACATCTTTGGGACATGCTCGGGACATCTTCGGGACATGCTCGGGACATCTTCGGGACATGCTCGGGACATCTTCGGGACATGCTCGGGACATCTTCGGGACATCTATGGGACATCATCGGGACATGCTCAGGACATGCTCGGGACATGCTCGGGACATCTTCGGGACATCTTCGGGACATGCTCGGGACATATTCGGGACATATTCGGGACATATTCGGGACATCTTCGGGACATCTTCGGGACATCTTCGGGACATCTTCGGGACATCTTCGGGACATCTTCGGGACATCTTCGGGACATCTTCGGGACATCTTCGGGACATCTTCGGGACATGCTCGGGACATCTTCGGGACATGCTCGGGACATGCTCGGGACATCTTTGGGACATCTTCGGGACATCTTCGGGACATCTTCGGGACATGCTCGGGACATCTTCGGGACATGCTCGGGACATGCTCGGGACATGCTCGGGACATCTTTGGGACATGCTCGGGACATCTTCGGGACATGCTCGGGACATATTCGGGACATATTCGGGACATATTCGGGACATCTTCGGGACATGCTCGGGACATCTTCAGGACATGCTCGGGACATCTTCGGGACATCTTCGGGACATCCTCGGGACATATTCGGGACATGCTCGGGACATCTTCGGGACATGCTCGGGACATCATCGGGACATGCTCGGGACATGCTCGGGACATCTTTGGGACATGCTCGGGACATCTTCGGGACATGCTCGGGACATCTTCGGGACATGCTCGGGACATCTTCGGGACATGCTCGGGACATCTTCGGGACATCTATGGGACATCTTCCTGACATGCTCAGGACATGCTCGGGACATGCTCGGGACATCTTCGGGACATCTTCGGGACATCTTCGGGACACCTTCGGGACATCTTCGGGACATCTTCGAGACATGCTCGGGACATCTTCGGGACATGCTCGGGACATGCTCGGGACATCTTTGGGACATGCTCGGGACATCTTCGGGACATGCTCGGGACATCTTCGGGACATCTTCGGGACATCTTCGGGACATCTTCGGGACATCTTTGGGACATCTTCGGGACATCTTCGGGACATCTTCGGGACATCTTCGGGACATCTATGGGACATCTTCGGGACATGCTCAGGACATGCTCGGGACATCTTCGGGACATCTTCGGGACATGCTCGGGGCATATTCGGGACATATTCGGGACATATTCGGGACATCTTCGGGACATCTTCGGGACATCTTCGGGACATCTTCGGGAAATGCTCGGGACATCTTCGGGACATGCTCGGGACATCTTCGGGACATGCTCGGGACATCTTCGGGACATACTCGGGACATGCTCGGGACATGCTCGGGACATGCTCGGGACATCTTCGGGACATCTATGGGACATCTCGGGACATGCTCGGGACATGCTCGGGACATGCTCGGGACATCTTCGGGACATCTTCGGGACATGCTCGGGACATGCGCGGAACATCTTCGGGACATCTTCGGGACATCTTCGGGACATCTTCGGGACATCTTCGGGACATGCTCGGGACATCTTCGGGACATCTTCGGGACAACTGCGGGACATGTTCGGGACATCTCCGGGACATCTTCGGGACATCTTCGGGACATCTTCGGGACATCTTCGGGACATCTTCGGGACATCTTCGGGACATCTTCGGGACATGCTCGGGACATGCTGGGGACATCTTCGGGACATGCTCGGGACATGCTCGGAACATGCTCGGACATCTTCGGGACATCTTCGGGACATCTTCGGGACATCTTCGGGAGATACTTCGGGACATATTCGGGACATCTTCGGGACATGCTCGGGACATCTTCGGGACATGCTCGGGACATCTTCGGGACATACTCGGGACATGCTCGGGACATGCTCAAGACATGCTCGGGACATCTTCGGGACATGCTCGGGACATCTTCGGGACATACTCGGGACATACTCGGGACATGCTCGGGACATCTTCGGGACATGCTCGGGACAACTTCGGGACATCTTCGGGACATCTTCGGGACATGCTCGGGACATCTTCGGGACATGCTCGGGACATCTTCGGGACATGCTCGGGACATCTTCGGGACATGCTCGGGACATCTTCGGGACATGCTCGGGACATCTTCTTGACATGCTCGGGACATCTTCGGGACATGCTCGGGACATGCTCGGGACATCTTCGGGACATGCTCGGGACATCTTCGGGACATGCTCGGGACATCTTCAGGACATGCTCGGGACATCTTCGGGACATCTTCGGGACATCTTCGGGACATCTTCGGGACATCTTCGGGACATGCTCGGGACATGCTCGGGACATCTTTGGGACATGCTCGGGACATCTTCGGGACATGCTCGGGACATCTTCGGGACATGCTCGGGACATCTTCGGGACATGCTCGGGACATCTTCGGGACATCTATGGGACATCTTCGGGACATCTTCGGGAGATACTTCGGGACATATTCGGGACATCTTCGGGACATGCTCAGGACATGCTCGGGACATATTCGGGACATCTTCGGGACATGCTCGGAACATGCTCGGGACATCTTCCGGACATGCTCGGGACATGCTAGGGACATGCTCAGGACATGATCAAGACATGCTCGGGACATCTTCGGGACATGCTCGGGACATCTTCGGGACATTTTCGGGACATGCTCGGGACATCTTCGGGACATCTTCGGGACATCTTCGGGACATCTTTGGGACATGCTCGGGACATCTTCGGGACATGCTCGGGACATGCTCGGGACATCTTCGGGACATGCTCGGGACATGCTCGGGACATCTTCGGGACATGCTCGGGACATCTTCGGGACATGCTCGGGACATCTTCGGGACATGCTCGGGACATGCTCGGGACATGCTCGGGACATGCTCGGGACATGTTCGAGACATCTTCGTTACATCTTCGGGACATGCTCGGGACATCTTCGGGACATGTTCGGGACATGCTCGGAACATCTTCGGGACATCTTCGGGACATCTTCGGGACATCTTCGGGACATCTTCGGGACATCTTCGGGACATCTTCGGGACATCTTCGGGACATCTTCGGGACATCTTCCTGACATCTTCGGGACATCTTCGGGACATCTTCGGGACATCTTCGGGACATCTTCGGGACATCTTCGGGACATCTTCGGGACATCTTCGGGACATCTTCGGGACATCTTCGGGACATCTTCGGGACATCTTCCTGACATCTTCGGGACATCTTCGGGACATCTTCGGGACATCTTCGGGACATGCCCGGGACATCTTCGGGACATGCTCGGGACATCTTCGGGACATGCTCGGGACATCTTCGAGACATCTTCGGGACATCTTCGGGACATGCTCGGGACATCTTCGGGACATGCTCGGGACATGCTCGGAACATCTTCTTGACATCTTCGGGACATCTTCGGGACATCTTCGGGACATCTTCGGGACATCTTCGGGACATCTTCGGGACATCTTCGGGACATTTTCGGGACATGCTCGGGACGTGCTCGGGACATCTTCGGGAAATGCTCGGGACATGCTCGGGACATGCTCGGAACATGCAGGGGACATCTTCGGGACATGCTCGGGACATCTTCGGGACATGCTCGTGACATCTTCGGGACATGCTCGGGACATCTTCGGGACATGCTCGGGACATCTTCGGGACATGCTCGGGACATGCTCGGGACATCTTCGAGACATCTTCGGGACATTCTCATGACATGCTCGGGACATCTTCGGGACATGCTCGGGACATGCTCGGGACATCTTCTTGACATCTTCGGGACATCTTCGGGACATCTTCGGGACATCTTCGGGACATCTTCGGGACATCTTCGGGACATCTTCGGGACATCTTCGGGACATTTTCGGGACATGCTCGGGACGTGCTCGGGACATCTTCGGGAAATGCTCGGGACATGCTCGGGACATGCTCGGAACATGCAGGGGACATCTTCGGGACATGCTCGGGACATCTTCGGGACATGCTCGGGACATCTTCGGGACATGCTCGGGACATCTTCGGGACATGCTCGGGACATGCTCGGGACATCTTCGAGACATCTTCGGGACATCTTCATGACATGCTCGGGACATCTTCGGGACATGCTCGGGACATGCTCGGGACATCTTCGGGACATGCTCGGGACATCTTCGGGACATGCTCGGGACATCTTCGGGACATGCTCGGGACATCTTCGGGACATGCTCGGGACATCTTCGGGACATGCTCGGGACATCTTCGAGACATCTTCGGGACATCTTCGGGACATGCTCGGGACATCTTCGGGACATGCTCGGGACATGCTCGGAACATCTTCTTGACATCTTCGGGACATCTTCGGGACATCTTCGGGACATCTTCGGGACATCTTCGGGACATCTTCGGGACATCTTCGGGACATTTTCGGGACATGCTCGGGACGTGCTCGGGACATCTTCGGGAAATGCTCGGGACATGCTCGGGACATGCTCGGAACATGCAGGGGACATCTTCGGGACATGCTCGGGACATCTTCGGGACATGCTCGGGACATCTTCGGGACATGCTCGGGACATCTTCGGGACATGCTCGGGACATCTTCGGGACATGCTCGGGACATGCTCGGGACATCTTCGAGACATCTTCGGGACATCTTCATGACATGCTCGGGACATCTTCGGGACATGCTCGGGACATGCTCGGGACATCTTCGGGACATGCTCGGGACATCTTCGGGACATGCTCGGGACATCTTCGGGACATGCTCGGGACATCTTCGGGACATGCTCGGGACATGCTCGGGACATCTTCGAGACATCTTCGGGACATCTTCGGGACATGCTCGGGACATCTTCGAGACATCTTCGGGACATCTTCGGGACATGCTCGGGACATCTTCGGGACATGCTCGGGACATGCTCGGGACATCTTCGGGACATCTTCGGGACATGCTCGGGACATGCTCGGGACATCTTTGGGACATGCTCGGGACATCTTCGGGACATCTTCCTGACATCTTCGGGAGATCTTCGGGACATCTTCGGGACATCTTCGGGACATGCTCGGGACATCTTCGGGACAAGCTCGGGACATGCTCGGGACGTCTTCGGGACATCTTCGGGACATCTTCGGGACATCTTCGGGACATCTTCGGGACATCTTCGGGACATCTTCGGGACATCTTCGGGACATCTTTGGGACATCTTCGGGACATCTTCGGGACATCTTTGGGACATCTTCGGGACATCTTCGGGACATGCTCGGGACATGCTCGGGACATCTTTGGGACATCTTCGGGACATCTTCGGGACATCTTTGGGACATCTTCGGGACATCTTCGGGACATCTTCGGGACATGCTCGGGACATCTTCGAGACATCTTCGGGACATCTTCGGGACATGCTCGGGACATCTTCGAGACATCTTCGGGACATCTTCATGACATGCTCGGGACATCTTCGGGACATGCTCGGGACATGCTCGGGACATCTTCGGGACATGCTCGGGACATCTTCGGGACAAGCTCGGGACATCTTCGGGACATGCTCGGGACATCTTCGGGACATGCTCGGGACATGCTCGGGACATCTTCGAGACATCTTCGGGACATCTTCGGGACATGCTCGGGACATCTTCGGGACATTTTCGGGACATGCTCGGGACGTGCTCGGGACATCTTCGGGAAATGCTCGGGACATGCTCGGGACATGCTCGGAACATGCAGGGGACATCTTCGGGACATCTTCGGGACATGCTCGGGACATCTTCGGGACATGCTCGGGACATCTTCGGGACATGCTCGGGACATGCTCGGGACATCTTTGGGACATGCTCGGGACATCTTCGGGACATCTTCCTGACATCTTCGGGAGATCTTCGGGACATCTTCGGGACATCTTCGGGACATGCTCGGGACATCTTCGGGACATGCTCGGGACATGCTCGGGACATCTTCGAGACATCTTCGGGACATCTTCGGGACATGCTCGGGACATCTTCGGGACATGCTCGGGACATGCTCGGGACGTCTTCGGGACATCTTCGGGACATCTTCGGGACATCTTCGGGACATCTTCGGGACATCTTCGGGACATCTTCGGGACATCTTCGGGACATCTTTGGGACATCTTCGGGACATCTTCGGGACATCTTTGGGACATCTTCGGGACATCTTCGGGACATGCTCGGGACATGCTCGGGACATCTTTGGGACATCTTCGGGACATCTTCGGGACATCTTTGGGACATCTTCGGGACATCTTCGGGACATGCTCGGGACATGCTCGGGACATCTTCGGGACATGCTCGGGACATCTTGGGGACATCTTCGGGACATGCTCGGGACATCTTCGGGACATGCTCGGGACATGCTCGGGACATCTTCGGGACATGCTCGGGACATCTTGGGGACATCTTCGGGACATCTTCGGGACATCTTTGGGACATCTTCGGGACATCTTCGGGACATGCTCGGGACATGCTCGGGACATCTTCGGGACATGCTCGGGGCATCTTGGGGACATCTTCGGGACATGCTCGGGACATCTTGGGGACATCTGCGGGACATGCTCGGGACATCTTCGGGACATGCTCGGGACATGCTCGGGACATCTTCGGGACATGCTCGGGACATGCTCGGGACATCTTCGGGACATGCTCGGGACATCTTTGGGACATCTTCGGGACATCTTCGGGACATCTTTGGGACATCTTCGGGACATCTTCGGGACATGCTCGGGACATGCTCGGGACATCTTCGGGACATGCTCGGGACATCTTGGGGACATCTTCGGGACATGCTCGGGACATCTTCGGGACATACTCGGGACATCTTCAGGACATCTTCGGGACATGCTCGGGACATGCTCGGGACATGCTCGGGACATCTTCGGGACATGCTCGGGACATCTTCGGGACATCTTCGGGACATCTTCGGGACATGCTCGGGACATCTTCGGGACATCTTCGGGACATGCTCGGGACATCTTCGGGACATACTCGGGACATCTTCAGGACATCTTCGGGACATGCTCGGGACATCTTCGGGACATGCTCGGGACATCTTCGGGACATGCTCGGGACATGAGGGACATGCTCGGGACATGCTCGGGACATCTTCGGGACATGCTCGGGACATGCTCGGGACATCTTCGGGACATCTTCGGGACATCTTCGGGACATGCTCGGGACATGCTCGGGACATCTTCGGGACATACTCGAGACATCTTCGGGACATGCTCAGGACATGCTCGGGACATGCTTCGGACATGCTCGGGACATGCTCGGGACATCTTCGGGACATCTTGGGGGCATCTTCGGGACATGCTCGGGACATGCTCGGGACATCTTCGGGACATGCTCGGGATATCTTCGGGACATCTTCGGGACATGCTCGGGACATCTTCGGGACATACTCGGGACATCTTCGGGACATGCTCGGGACATGCTCGGGACATCTTCGGGACATGCTCGGGACATGCTCGAGACATCTTCGGGACATACTCGGGACATCTTCGGGACACACTCGGGACATGCTCGGGACATCTTCGGGACATGCTCGGGACATCTTCGGGACATGCTTGGGACATGCTGGGGACATGCTAGGGACATGCTCGGGACATGCTTGGGACATGCTTGGGACATGCTCGGGAGATCTTCGGGACATCGTCGGGACATTTTCGGGATTAGGACGCGTTTTGGACGCATTTTGGACGCGTTTTGGACCCGTTTTGGACTCGTTTTGGACGCGTTTCGGACGCGTTTAGGACGCATTTTGGACGCGATTAGGACGCGTTTTGGACGCATTTTGGAAGCTATTAGGACGCATTTTGGACGAGATTAGGACGTGTTTTGGATGCGTTTTGGACTCGTTTAGGACGCGTTTTGGACGCGATTAAGACGCGATTAGGACGCGTTTTGGGCGCGTTTTGGACGCGTTTGGACGTATGGGACGATTCTGTACCACTACAAATTAGCATTCAACTAATACGATTCCAAATTTGATATTCTTGCTTACTTACTTCTGCCAACTCATCAAAAAAGCACTTCGTTAGTCCGTCCTTTTATTTATAAAAACATGTTCCACTTTTATAATTGCAAATATAATAAAATGGTTGGTCTGTATAATGTTTACTTAATTGCTTAAACATTCGTTTCGTTGGTCTAGATACACAGAAACAAAAAACTATCTCAAAGACGCATGCACAAAAAATTGTTATTCGAAAATTTTTAATAATCAATTTTTTGGGGGCCCTAGCTGTAACTACGGCCCTGAATATCACCGAAAAAAGATCCCTAAAAAAGAGTTGCTTGAAGATTATAATCTTTTTTCAGATGCGCTGTGAATTAAATAAAAGACATTCAATTAAATATCATTCTGTTGGGAAATCAACGTTCATCAATAAAAATGTCAAAGTATAATTTCTCCTAACGAGTCGAATATTTAGATCCAGTTTTTGGGGGAACCTACATATAGGCACAAAGCCAAAACCACGAACCTGCATTTTTGTACATTTTCACTTTAATGCTTCATTTAACTACTTGTTATCGGCTCTTCTTTTCACTAGGTCGCGTCGACCCCAATTCTCTATCCATTGCCTAGCACCCTAAACTATTAATGTCCATTGCACGAGTTTCCATAAACTAGCATAGCATAAGTTTTCTTAACTTTGAAATCAGTTTTCTCAAAACTACAATTTCGCAGATTCGTGGTTTTGGCTTTGTGCCCACAACATATTGAAAAAAATGAAGTATTCTGTTAGGTATGTTCAAAAAAGCTTACAACATCTTTTGTAATACAGTGTTATACCCTGTTTAGAATATGAAAAATGAGATAATGTCTTTTATTATATCCTGGAAAATAAATATTCCCACCGTACACCATCTTTTCCTTTGTTTGTTGTTTCTCATAATGACAAAAAGATAACAAATTCAACTTAATTTTCAATGTTCCAATCGAATCGCGCTACCAGTATAAATGCTTGGTTGACTTTATAAAAAGACATTGTACAATGTACACCGTATACGTATCCCTATAACCTATCTACTCAAACTTTCAAATAAAATTTCTCTTGATTTAAACCAAAGCCTTTCCGTCTTCCATAGTGCTATATTGTACGAGTAATAGCAACTATAAAGAAGGTTGAACAAAGCTTCCGGATAATCCAGTTAATCACTTAAAATATCCTTATTTTTCTCTTAGGTAATATTTACCTACAAAGAAGAGAGCAAAAAGTTAAGATATATTAACGAAAATACAAAACAAAATAAAAAAAAAATCAAACGAAACAAAATCTAAGAATACTGTGCACCATTATCTGACAGCTCATTCCTATTTCGAATGGCAAGAAAAATATTAAATATTTATAAGACTCTAATGCATCTCATTCAAGGACTTGACTCCCTTAGTTGTTATTACAGATAACGTTGTTGCTTTAAGGTTCAAACGCGCGGATGAAATAATAGGCTTGGACGGACGAGTACGTCATCTGCTTAGACTTTATACCAACCCCTATTATTTTGAATAAAGTTGTCTTATCCTCTATGCTCGCTATATTGCTATTGCCATTGCCATTGCCAAAACCTTTAAAAGGGTTTTCAGAAATTGTTGAAATAAGTTACCGAATGAATAATTATTGCATGATTCATGTTTAATTTCTACTTTGTGCCATGTGATCAGCTTAGTATAACACAAAACCATTACGCTTGAAATATTAAGGGATGTTTCCGGAAACATAATTATCAAGTTGATGTTTTCAAATTTATTAGGGTGTTTTAAGGTTGTACAGGTGTAATGAATTTACATTCTCAAAAAAAATCTAATGTTTGTTTTTAAAGTGAACTACTTGAAGAAACGTCTCGGTTAAAAAAAAATTGAGAGTGAGTGAAAGGATTGAGAAGATAAATGAAATTGATATGGCAAAAAAAAGACCTAAGAAATATGATGATGAAGATGACAGTTTTAGTGTTGAAGTTAACTGGAAACGATATTTCAAAGCGGTCTTATTTTTATTATTCATGATTACTTATGCAACAATGCAATTTTGTTGTTCAATTACAAACTCATGGTAAAAAATAAAAATTATATTGACTGGGGCAAAATGTGTAGGTAGGTACTAATGGGCTATTAAATGTGCCGTTATGCAGAGGTTAAAGTTATACATATTTGGTACTATGAACAAAACGTTGGGCTCAACGGTAAACTGATGAGAATTCCCATAAGCACGAGTAGTAAATTTGAATTGTTTCGGGAAGGAACAAGCTACACTAGCCCAAAAAATTAAGGGAAAAAAAAATTATGACTTTTTTTAGTGATTTTCGATAAGCTGTATCTCAGTAAAAAATGATCGCATCATGACAAATCAAAAAGCATGTGAAAGTTACATTTTCTTAGTTTTAGGATTTTATGACTAAATATTTTATTTCTAACGGTAAAATAGGTTAATCACTGGAACGGTTCAAAAACCCACATTTTCAAATTTTGTTTTGTTTTTACTTTTCTCATAAAAAATTTGGAAAATTTTTTGTAATAAAATGATAATAATTTTTAGAAAGGCTATTTATTTGGCTTCAAGATTCTTTTTGTTTTAGGCTTCTACGATTTTTTTTATACTACAATATGAGTCCTCGAACCAAAAACCATACTTTTGACTTTGACTATCAATATCTCAACAACGGATCATTCCACAGAAAATTTAAGGATACATATGAAAATTTCATTTAAACTAAAACTAGAAGAATGTAGCTTTCACATGCTTTTTGATTTGTCATGATGCGATCATTTTTTACTGAGATACAGCTTATCAAAAATCACTAAAAAAAGTCATAATTTTTTTTTGTTCCCTTAATTTTTTGGGCTAGTGTATTTTATCTGAAAAAAAACTATAACATTAAGCGAGACAGGAAATATTTCACCGGTGGTGGAAGGATAGGAAAAGGAAAGAGATGGCTGGAAAAGCTTGTTGATTGAGGCCCAAATCCGCAAAGGATTATAACTACCACATCTATTGTGTTGGTTACCCTAAGTTAGTGCCACAAGGCTCCGTTTTTTCACATTTCTTAATTTTTATTAATGATCTCGTGTCTGTCCATTTAACTGTTTCGCTAATGATAGAACCCTCGGTTTTTCATACACATTTGAGAATTCACAACCATGTCCTTTGGTTGTGGAATTTCGACGTATAAATATAATTAACTCATTTAATTCTGACCTTGACAGAATTTTCCAATGGAGAATAAGAAATCGTATAAAATGCATTGCTTGAAAAATGCAATGCTTCTTACTAACATTAAAACGAAACTTTCTCCTTATGCCCTACACTAATGAGTGGCACTTGCATCGAGGAAACCGAGAAATTTTCCATTCTCGGTATGAACTTAATAAACCAATGCTTCCAGTTTCGCATGCCAAACTGATTGAGTTCTTCTTCCACTTGAGTGCGTAACCTTAGACAAGATCTTTCACAACTGCGCTGTCCTTCTGGGTTGGAGTCGAAAACTTTCGGCCCGGAGCATTGTTTTCCATGTGCTCCACAGCACCTACCCATCTCAAGAACTCCACCTTTACTCTCTTGGCTAGGTTAGAGTACAATCCGTACAGTTCGGTGTTATGTTAATAATAAATAAAAGTAATCGTTTCTTGTTGTTTACAGAATAAAATGTTTACTCGGTAAAATACTGAGAACCAATAAAACACGGCTAAAGATTAGTTCCACTGTTTGGTGAGATATACCATCACCATTTGATCTATTGCTATACGAAGGCCATTCTGGCGGGCAATAAAAACCTTTCTTTCCTCAAGATACGAGTATTTCATAAACAAATAAAATTAATTAGCGTTTTCAAGATCTTGGAAAGAAGGGACGTTAGGACAATCGACCGATAGTTGGAGGATTATGGATTCTCTTATTTCGGTTTCTCCGGTTAATTCAGCAATCCGTTTTGCTAAAGATTGTGACTTTTTCACAAACGATTAGTAGTACTATTCGTAATGTGATTTTATAACTTTACAATTTAAAATAATCACAGTCTTATATTTTACACAAAAAATGAAAGTATTGGCTTATGCAATAAGCCTGTTTCTAACATTAACTATTATTCCTCCTAGGTTCATATGTGCTTGGTTCTGATCGAAGAACGGCAAATCAAAAAGCGAACCTGGCAAAAGAATAGGTGAACCTGACAAATTAACTTGGATGAACGGGAAAATTAACGAATGAATCCTGCAAATCAACAGGCAAAGCTAGTAAATCAACGGACGTATCTGTAAAATCAACACACAAAACTGATTATCTCAGATTTAACGCTATTTTGAAGAAAAAACTAAAACAGCATTGTTCACTTAACACTAAAAATGATGACTTAGATACACATATCCAGTATCTAGTATTGCAAGCTTTAAATATTTAACATGAACTTAACTAGATTTCATCCTCATTTGCTTCATAAAACTGTCCAAACGACAATAACTTTTATGAATATTTAAGTACACCTCCTTAACTACACATTATTTGGCTGAAATTACCATCATATTGTAAAGTTTATAAGTTCCCAAAACTAACTCTCTAACCTTTCCATACCTAAAAAAAAATACCATAATTTCTTCTCCCTCAAATATTGTATACTCGAGCTTCATATCTTTGTGGGGGCCCCCTCTGACATATGTATTTGATTTGAGGATGAAAATGTTTCCTAATTACTGTACCTACAACCCCCCATAACATCCTCCCCATTTAACCCTTTCACACCACATTCACAAAATAAAAATTAAAAAAAAAAAAAAACGCTTTCCAAAATCTAATTCTCCGTTGCGTGAATATAAATTAGAATTTAATATGGTGCACGTTTTAGGCCCATCCACTCATATGATGGTGTGGGATTTTGTAATTAGTAGACCACTGAGAATAAACCGAAAATTCAAAAGTTCTCGGACAATTTACAATGTACAAATATGACATCATGTTTACGGATACGGATAATAATTCAAAAACCTAATATGTACCTATATTCAAAATACACACAACATACAAGTAGTAGCTATATGAGAGAGTACGAGAAGTACGAGTATAGGTACCTAATAATACTAATTTCACATTAACGAGAACAATGAAGACAATTTGCAAATCGCATACAATATTCATTCTCATTTAATCCAGGGTAAACATAAAATCATCCTCTGTGTTCTCACGACAATATCGTGTATCTGGCTCACATATTATTTCCCTTTTCACCTATATGACGATATGACGTATATATTTTATGTGCGAATGTGATATGAGTTGTGTTTTATGGTATAGGTTTGTGATTGTTAGTGGGTGTCTGGAACATCGGAAATATGTTTGAAGAATCTTCTATCTCTACCTATAATTTGCAGTGCTGGATTGTTTATTTGGGCCCTACAGTCAAACTTAAATAATCTGTTTTATAAACCACATAAAATGGAAGAAGCATTATATGATTAACTTTTAAGCCTAGTACGCAACTGATGCGAACCGAAATGTTTCATCCACAAACGGCGGGGTTACACTAGCGAGTAATAAGTTATCACAACAAAAACATTACTGTTAAAAAAAGAGTCAAGTTCTCCTATGTTGAAGTTATGCTAGCACAAAAAGTACTGAAATGTAAAAGTGTACCAAGTTCTAAAGCTTGACAATTTTTCTTTAAATTACCGATTTTTAAAGCTATTTGAAAAATTTGCCAAGTAAACAATCAACATTTTATGTATACAAATTTAAAGCCAAGCTTTAGAACTTGGTACACTTTTACATTTCAGTACTTTTTGTGCTAGCTAGGAGAACTTGGCTCTTTTTTTAACAGTAATGTTTTTTGTTGTGAATTCACTACTTTTAGAGAAAATGGGCGGTTACCACGACCCTTGTCTAAAATTGTCAAATTTTAAATTTTTTCTTTTGTATAAACTCCCAGGTCTACCATTCTACCAAATTTTAATGTTCTACGAAAGTTAGAAATGCTCTATAATATTTGATGAAAATTCACCGGAAATAGGCAGTTGCCACGCCCCCTGGCTGAAATTATCAAATTTTAAATTTTTTAATTTGTATAAACAACCAGCTCTAACATTCTACCAAATTTCAAGATTCTACGATAACCAGAAGCACTCTATAATATTTGATGAAAATTCAGCGGAAATGGGCGATTTCCACGCCCACGAAAGTTAGAAATGCTCTATAATATTTGATGAAAATTCACCGGAAATAGGCAGTTGCCACGCCCCCTGGCTGAAATTATCAAATTTTAAATTTTTTAATTTGTATAAACAACCAGCTCTAACATTCTACCAAATTTCAAGATTCTACGATAACCAGAAGCACTCTATAATATTTGATGAAAATTCAGCTGAAATGGGCGATTGCCACGCCCCCTGGCTGAAATTCTCAAATTTAAAATTTTTTCCTTTGTATAAACTATCAGCTCTACCATTCTACTAAATTTCAATGTTCTACGATAATCAGAAGTGCTCTATAATATTTTATGAAAATTCAGCGGAAATGGGCGGATGCCACGCCCCCTGAATTGAAAATCTCAAGTTTTCGATTTTTTCCTTTGTAAACACCACAAGTCCTATCACCGTGTAAAATTTCAAGTTTCTACGATATCGGGAAATTCTCCATAATTTTGATGATCTGTCAGTGAGTCAGTGAATCAGTGAGTCAGTGAGTCAGCTACGGTTTTTGCGATTTTTAAAGCCCTATATCTCAGAGATATCTTAAGATGGATCCATCGAACTATAGAGGTATCTCTTTCCTTAACTCGTCCCTCAAAATTTTTATGGAAATCTTAAGGTGCCGCCTTACAGAATGGGTTGAAAGTAAGCATCTTCTCAGTGAAGTACAAATTGGTTTCAGGAAAGGATACTCTACAGTAGACCACATCTTTAGCCTTAATAATGTTGCAGAAATATATCTTCGAAAACACAAAAAATTATACGCTTTTTTCGTCGATTTCCAAGCAGCTTTTGATTCTATCGACAGAAAAGCCCTAATTTTCAAGCTGTTTAGAGACGGGATATCTCTTAAATTTGGAAGGATGATTGAGAACATCTACAAAGAAACAAGCTATGCAGTATGGGACGGGCAAAATTTGTCAGATTGGTTTCTTGCATTTGCTGGGTTGAAACAAGGATGTAATCTCAGCCCCGCTGTTTTTTGTCTTTACATTCAAGACTTAAATGAAGAGATGCCATGTGGAATAACAATCGATGGGTTCCCTATCAAAATGCTTATGTACGCGGACGACTTAGTTCTTCTAGCGGAATCACCTGAGTCTTTGCAGTTGATGATCAACAAGTTACGGGATTATTGCTGTAAGTGGAACCTTACTGTTAATCTCAACAAATCCAAAACAATGGTCTTTCGGAGAGGAACTGGACGTTTGGCTGCAAATGAAAAATGGTTTTATAACGCAACTCTAATCGAAAATGTTAAAGAATACCAGTACCTTGGCTTCACTGTAACAAGTAACATGAATACCGAAAAACACTTGGAAAAGAAGCTATCTGCTTCCAAAAACGCTATTGGTACAGTATGGCAAAATATATACGGAAATACGAGTCTTCCATTCAGTGCAAAATACCAAGTTTTCATCGCAACTTCTCAATCCATCATGTTCTATGCTGCAGAATCGTGGGGCTGGCGTCAGTCGGAGACCACCGAAAAACTCCTCCGATTCTTTTTAAAGCGACAGTTTCGTCTACCAGACACAACGCCAAATTACATGCTTCTTATCGAAACTGGATTGTCACCCCTGTACCTTACATCACTTAAGATGCATTTCAACTACATTGTCAAACTCATGAACAGCCACAACGACAAAATTGCTAGGAAAATTGCAGTCAATATTATAAGATCCCAAAGTTCTTGGTTTGAAGAATGGAAAAATTTAGCAGACATGTGTGAAATACCGTTCAGTTTGACGTTGGAAAATGTGGCAGAGTGGAAGCCATTTCTCTGTAATCTACTTGAACGGCTCCATTACAAAGCAAGAGATAACAGTGTAGAGCAGGCGAGAAGTTCACTTCACAGGGAAGTATATTCAAAACTGAAGTACGATCTATGTGAAGGCAACTATTTTAATGACAGCTTTAACTTCGAACAAATATCTTTCATATTCAGAGCAAGAGGAGAATTGTTAGCATTGAATTTCATACCGCACCGCGAAGACTTAGCTCTGAAATGCCCCTTATGCAATACCAACGAAAGGGAAAATATTGTTCATTTCATCGCAAGATGTCCAATTTTGGCAGAAATAAGGCGACAAGTATGGCAACAAAACTATTTGGATGAAAATGATCTTCTTGCAATTTTAAATGGGAAAAACTGGCACCAACTATCGCAATATATAAAAATATCATTAAGTTATAGAAACAAAATATTAAGAGAAGCCTTTTAAAATTATATTAAAAAGAAACAAAAATCAATTAATTTACAAATTCATAAATGTAATCATTTAGCAAAGCTATCATCTGGCTGACGGCCCATCTGGCCATGCCCTTAAAGATTTAAGTTAATTAAACAAAATGTTTTTGTAATTCTTTTTCTCGATGAATCAATAAATCTAAATCTAATCTAATCTAATCTAATCTATATCTCAGAGGTGTTTGGTTTTGACCAGCTCAACAAATGTAGCGAGTTTGAAATTTCTAGCATCTTTGTTGGCCTGAGTTGTTTCCTGTAAATAAAGGTGTAGTGCCAAAGTTGCTAGAGAACTTGGTTGGGCACTACCGTGCCCCTTGATCTATCCACATTTATCTATCGACATTTATCTAGAGACACTTATCTAGAGACATCTTTCTATCCACATTTATCTATCCACATTTATCTATCCACATTTATCTATCCACATTTATCTATCAACATTTATCTATCGACATTTATCTATCGACATTTATCTATCCACATTTATCTATCGACATTTATCTTGAGACATTTATCTAGAGACATTTATCTAGAGACATTTGTCTAGAGACATTTGTCTAGAGACATTTGTCTATCTAGAGACATTTGTCTAGAGACATTTATCTATCCACATTTATCTATCCACATTTATTTATCCACATTTATCTATCCACATTTATCTATCGACATTTATCTATCGACATTTATCTATCCACATTTATCTATCGACATTTATCTAGAGACATTTATCTAGAGACATTTATCTAGAGACATTTGTCTAGAGACATTTGTCTAGAGACATTTGTCTATCTAGAGACATTTGTCTAGAGACATTTATCTATCCACATTTATCTATCCACATTTATCTATCGACATTTATCTATCGACATTTATCTATCGACATTTATCTATCGACATTTATCTAGAGACATTTGTCTATCCACATTTATCTATCGACATTTATCTATCGACATTTATCTATCGACATTTATCTAGAGACATTTATCTAGAGACATTTATCTATCCACATTTATCTATCGACATTTATCTATCGACATTTATCTATCCACATATATCTATCCACATTTGTGCCCTTAATTATGAAAGTGGACTAAGTCACTCCTAAAAATGGCATCAAATCTAGCCTAAAAATAATTATTATTTAAGGGGTAAAATTTATTTAAAAGCGAAATTGCAGTAAATAAACTTCTTTATTGCTCCTCTAGTGATTTCATAAAAAAAATATAATTAAATCGTCATAAGAAAGTTATTATGAAAGTTTTTCTTCAAACAATGTAAAAAGTGACTTAGTCCACTTTCATAATCATGGGCACATTTATCTATCCACATTTATCTATCCACATTTATCTATCCACATTTATCTATCCACATTTATCTATCCACATTTATCTATCTAGAAACATTTATCTAGAGACATTTGTCTATCCACATTTATCAATCGACATTTATCTATCGACATTTATCTATCGACATTTATCTAGAGACATTTGTCTATCCACATTTATCAATCGACATTTATCTATCGACATTTATCTATCGACATTTATCTATCGACATTTATCTAGAGACATTTGTCTAGAGACATTTATCTATCCACATTTATCTATCGACATTTATTTATCGACATTTATCTATCCACATTTATCTATCGATATTTATCTATCCACATTTATCTATCGACATTTATCTATCGGCATTTATCTATCGACATTTATCTATCCACATTTATCTATCCACATTTATCTATCGACAATTATCCATCGACATTTATCTATCCACATTTATCTATCGACATTTATCTATCGACATTTATCTATCCACATTTATCTATCCACATTTATCTATCCACATTTATCTATCGACATTTATCTATCCACATTTATCTATCCACATTTATCTATCCACATTTATCTATCTAGAGACATTTATCTAGAGACATTTGTCTATCCACATTTATCAATCGACATTTATCTATCGACATTTATCTATCCACATTTATCTATCCACATTTATCTATCGACAATTATCCATCGACATTTATCTATCCACATTTATCTATCCACATTTATCTATCGACATTTATCTATCGACATATATCTATCCACATTTATCTATCCACATCGACATTTATCTAGAGACATTTATCTAGAGACATTTGTCTAGAGACATTTGTGTATCGACATTTATCTATCGATATTTATCTATCCACATTTATCTATCGACATTTATCTATCGGCATTTATCTATCGACATTTATCTATCCACATTTATCTATCCACATTTATCTATCGACATTTATCTATCCACATTTATCTATCCACATTTATCTATCCACATTTATCTATCGACATTTATCTATCGACATTTATCTATCCACATTTATCTATCGACATTTATCTATCGACATTTATCTATCGACAGTTATCTATCGACATTCTACCAAATTTCAAGGTTCTACGAT
This sequence comes from Episyrphus balteatus, assembly GCF_945859705.1. Taxonomy (NCBI): domain Eukaryota; kingdom Metazoa; phylum Arthropoda; class Insecta; order Diptera; family Syrphidae; genus Episyrphus; species Episyrphus balteatus. The sequence continues at coordinate 80,676,377 of NC_079135.1, read as the reverse complement.
AATCAGAAGTGCTCTATAATATTTTATGAAAATTCAGCGGAAATGGGAGGATGCCACGCCCCCTGAATTGATAATCTCAAGTTTTCGATTTTTTCCTTTGTATACACAATTCAATATTTTTGTTGCATTCACATACGCCCTTTTTTCTAATTTTGGAGTCTGATTTTGTTTTTATTAACAAAAAAGTTCTGCGGCAAGAATAACATCATTAATTTCGAAACCGCATGAATTTTTTACATTCGTTAGTTCGACAAGGATCAGCCCTTCATAACTCGTCTGAAGACAGAGTAAACATTTTTCAAGGAATTATAGAAATCAAATCGAAGGTATTAAGACCTAGGCAGAAAATTGGCAACCTATACAGGACACCGACACTGTCCTATATGGTGAAGCTTTTGCAGTGGCTTTCTAAATTGTGGGAACCAATATGAAAAAGAAACGAATTCTCATTGTCGCTATACTGGCTCCCACAACTTAATAATGCCTTCTTTTCTGATGAGCTCTCAAGTTCCTTGTTATACAGTTTAGTTTTCGGGAAAAGCACTCCAGTCGAACGATGTTACTCCTTCACTAAACTATCAACAGGTCACTCTTCGATGCATTCTTGAGTGTTTGGATAACAAGGACTGATAATCTAATCAAAAGAAGTTCCACAAGAAGAACTATTCCTGTTTGACATAGCTCAGTTATTTTTAATAGGTACGCCAGCAATTAACTTGCACCTTAAGAAAGAAATCTGCAACCAAGGCCCTCTTACTGACCAAGTACAACTATGATGGTTGCACGCTTCTCCGGTCTACGGAAATACAACTAGGACTTATGGATTTGCTTTTGAATATAGGGGGGCCATATATTCGGTTGTTATCGAATGTACTTTACCTGAAATATGGATACAACAATGTTGCAATATTATGACAAATCCTCTTTTTAACCCAAAAGCTTTGTTTGTCGGCATAGAGTATTCTAGTAACAATTGACTAAGGGTCTCTCGAAACTATCCTGTCACATCACCCAGAATATGTGTACCTACTTACATTGGTAGATACTTCCTGTTTTCTGCATTGTACCTTTTACATCATTTAGATAGATTTGTATTGTCTCCCTTTATACAGGATGACGTAAATTACAATCATCAGTGCATTCATGCTCGATTATTATTATTGACATATTTAGCTATGTAAATTGTGTGTGCATTTTCGATTTCAAAGAAAATATTTTCACGAATGTAAAAAATGTATGAGGTTTCGAAATTAACGATGTTATTGTTGCCGCAGAACTTTTTTGTTAATAAAAACAAAATCAGACTCCAAGATTAGAAAAAAGGGCGTATGTGAATGCTTCAAAAATATTGAATTGTATGAGTATTGTATGAGTCTCAAAAACAGACTTTAGGACATCGTGAACATTTTATATTCTGTAACAATGACAATTGCATAGAATCCACTTTTTTAAAATTCCAACGATCATAAAATTGTTGAGTCCCTGAAGCACACCATTTTTTTTTTAACATAAACCATTGAAGATTTTTAAGAAACAAAAACTACAAGATAAAATAAACCAATGCAAAAAAATGTATTATTTTTTTAAAGAAAGAATTTGGATATTTTTTTCCATTAACACGTTTTAAATTTTGTATTAAAGACTAAAGTGTCAGAAGTCTCAGTTAGAAGCTGTTAAGAATTTCGATATCAATCAAACGTGTTTTAATATAAAATTTATTTAAATGATTTACGGAAAATTCATCGAAAAAGTCAGCAGGACTCGCCGAAAAATTGTCATTGAAAGAATTGTTATTCGAAGAATGTTATTCGAAGGGTCGGTTTTTCGATTAAGGACAATTTTTTCAATAGCTATTTAAACATCAGTTGGAGCAAAGATTATAGAATACATTTCTATATCTTTGGTTGGAGCTTATTCCTACGAATGAAGGTTTTCTAATCGACATTTTCTGCTTAAATATGTTTTAAAATTTTCAACGTATGTAAGATCAAATATGTTCCTACTTAATTTTAGGTTGTAATTTTTACTCACTTTAACAAAGGTTCTATAGAATAAGTAATGATTTCATGTGAAGAATAATTTTCAATGTTTATAGCAAAGCCAATATCAAAATTTTCAAAACTTAGTTAGTGAGTTAAAACTACTTAACCCAACATTTAAAATTTTTACAATAAAAACAATATAATTCAACACTGACTAAATGTCGGTGATAAAACTTTTTTTTGTAGACTTAGATATTTAATCTAGAATAGAGGGTTACTGTGGCGTATGTGTAACTTTTTTTTTATCTAAACAAAAATAATGTATTATTATCAAAAAGAACATGGTCAGAACTGGACCAAATTGAAATAAGACCATACTAGAAACCTTCAAATACAAAAATAATCATCAAAATCGGTCTTAACTTCTGAAATAACAAACGTATACAAAAAGAAAGGACAAGTGAAATTGAGAACCTCCTCTTTTTTTTTAAGTCGGTTAACATATCGATACCTTCCCATAAGAATGTATTAAGCAACATTTCTCAAATTACTCAGGAAACACATAAAACAAAATTATTCTGTGAGGAAATGTACCTATGGGCTGCACAGTTTTATTTTCGATCTAGTTTCATTTGTATACATGATAGAGTCATTTTCGAAAAAAATGTCGCTTAATACATTCTTACGGGAAGGTATCGATATTATGTTCTTGAATAAAAAGCAGTTTTAAGTTTACGTCGGATTTTAAAAAATCACTGTCATTACATAAAATTATTCTCGTTTTGACAGCAAGTATACCTACACATCGGCTGCGGAAAGCGAAATTTTTCTAACTCCATCATAGGATTTGTTAAAAACTTAGATACATTTTGCTTTTCGACAATGATATGAAGATCACCTGGTCTTAAGTTTAACTTTTCTTACTAATTTTAAATAAGTGTTTTGAAATCACTGCACTTTTTTGTTAAAAATGTTTTTTAAGTTACCTTAAATTTAAGATTAACGTTTATGATATACAATATTGGTTTTTAATTTCAATTAAATTTTGAATTTTTTCTCTTTTTCTTTTGTGTGCTTTCAATAAAATTGAAAATATATTTTTCAAATGTACATATGTATGTTATTTTATTGTATATGCTTAAAAATTATTCAAGCCTTTTCTGTTGCATTCAAATTAATTTGAAAAATGTACGATCGATTTCTTACTTCAAAGTATAATGAGTAAATGTATACCTACATAAATGTATAAGATACACAATTTTTTAAATAAAACAATCCTGTAAACAAAAGTTTGGAAATGGGAACTTTAATTTTTGTATCAATAATTTTAAATGGTAAGAAATAATAAATACATTATTAGGACCACTCGACGGCTTCATGAAGGGGCAAGTTCTTGAGACTAGTAGGTAACTCATAACCATTAAGTAACAGTTAGAGAAAAGTACCCCTGACAAAAATGTCTAGGTATTTGAGTTTTGAGTCTTGACTTATAAATCAAATAGGTAAGTATTTTGATCAGCTTTTCCAGTAATTTTTTTGCGCTCAGAAGGCAAAGCCCAATCTCAAAGAATCCAAGAAACTCCACTGTTAATTTAAATTCACTTCAAAAGTGATATATTTCGTGCATCAACATTAATTATAACAAAACTTAGAATAATGTTTTGAGCAATTTTTTCGAATTTCGGATTTCTTAGTGATTTTTTTTTAATTACATACCTGGTTTTTTTTAACCACCCCTGATTTAATATGAATACGAGTTACCAGAAAAAAAAAGAAGATAACACACAATTATAAGAATACCTACTTTCTCCCAAAAAATTTCATTTCAACATAAAAAAAAATCCGGAAAATTAGACTCCATTATTTTTATCTTTAAATCTTGCTATATTAGACTGTCAGTGTAAGTTCCATTTCTAATTTCTTTTCTACTGCAGTCAAAAAGGCATATATTTTTTTCACAAAAATTAAAACATAAAAGTGCACATTAAAATATCCCACTCAATGGGGATTATGCATATAAAAAGTAAAATTGAGGTTGAATTTTTTTGTTCGAATCAAAGATATTAGACATACGCAAGTTGTAAAGGGATTACAAGAAAAACAAAGTGTTTATTTTCAGCTTATTGAAGTTTATTAGGGGTTAAAAATAAGAAAAAAAAAGTCAATTTTATCTCCATTCTTATTTTTGTGTTAATTTCTTCTTTTTTTAATATACGTTGCATTAAATTTTTTTATAATATCCCAGGGAATCATCCCTGAATCTTATTAATATTTTTTTTTACACCAACACAAGGGACAAGAGATAGAAACATTTCAATATTAGATAAAAGAAATGCGTAGGCTGAGTGGAGGACTTTTTAATTTTCAATTTTAGTTTGTTTTTGTTTTTTTGTCTGGACCAATTACATGATTTTTACACAAAATAGGGAGAAAATCAAAAGACTTATTTAGGTAAAATAAATGTTTCGTTAGATACTATAAAAATATGTTCTTGATTCGGGAAACGAATACTTGAATATTGAGATATAAACGTCTGTTAAAAAGAATAAAGTTTGGAAATTAAGGTATCTAAGGTTTTATGAGTGTGGACTTTTGCGCTCATTTGGTAACAACAACAAAGTCATGAAGTCGACATCGTACAGTTAATTGTTATGTTCAAACTAAGTTTTTGATCTATGAAGGATAAAATCACCACACAAAAAAATAGAAATAAATTTAACTACCCTTAAAAGATACCTATTGTTACTCGTCGCAACTTAGTTTGATATCTATTTACCTACATTTGTAATCCATCTACTCTTAATATACTTTACTCATAAAGAATTCAAGCTGATTAATAATTAACTTGTTTTCATACAGAACTTAAATAGAGATAGGTACCGGATTAAGTATAAAAACAAACATTTTATTCATCCCAATAAACGAAAGCAAAAGACAATGGAACTTTTAAAAGAATGACAGATCTGTTTATTACCTATAGTTTAACAAAACAAAAGAGTGCACCTTCTCTAACAATAACAAAACACATCACAAAGTGTCAATTACCTACGCATTGAAACATTTTGTGAGTTTTTCTAGCAAATACATAAAGTAAGCTTCTATTCTTATCAACAGTTGCGTGTTGTTTTTGTATTACCTACATGTAAATTCCAAACGGACAGCAATACTGAAAAACACAGCTTTATCCTCTTTTACTAATTCCTATTGACTTTTTCAATAATATGCACCCTTTAGATTCAGTGCCGGATTAGCCTCAAGGCAAACTAGGCAGCTGCCTAGGGGCCCCACTTCAGCTAGGGGCCCCTCACCCTGACAACGAACAAACAAAATTTCTTGGAAAAGTATCTTCAATAAAAAACAGCATTACATTGTATTTGAAAAAATAAGAAAAAAGAACAACAAAAAAAAAGAAGAATAAAAAAACTTTTGCAAATCATAAAAACATTAGCCCCGTTCCATTGGAGGTGGTTAGTCATGAGTAGATCTAGTACCTACTATAAATAACACAATCTTCTACTCGCGGAGATAGGAATGTGTAGTTGTTGAACTAGATTTCTACTCACGAGTAAACTACCACCTTCAATATAACAGGGCTTTTGTATATATGTATGCATGTGTTTATAATGAATTATGACTCCCATCCCATCCTGAAGGGCCCAACCCAGCGATGCCAGATTGAGGGATTTTTTCCCGTTTTTTTCGGGATTTTTGATTAGGGAAAACGGAAAAATCAACCCAGAAAATGGGAATACAGTCAGCTCAAAATATATCACGTTTTAATAAAAAAGTTCTTTTTACAAAATCAAAATTCACCATATTTATATAACAAATTAAAAAAATACTTCTTCCCATGTGCTCTAACCTTAATATTTAAACTGTAAATCTCTTCTTAAAAAAAAATATTAATATTACTTGTGTATTCGAATATAATTCCAACGACATCGAACCACAGTTTAGTAACGAGATGGTGCCATTCAAGATCTTCATGTTGCAATCAGATACGTCAGAAAATGTGAGATTGTGCACGCAGAGAAGTAACTCAAACTAATATTAGATTTAATCAAATCACGGAATTGGTTTCTATATCATTTTTTATATAACTTTATTGTTAATAAATCTTACCTTTGTCATTTTTTGTTCATTTAAACAACAATGTAGCTATTCAATAAAAACGATACCAATCTCTTTTCCAAGATGGCGGCTGCTCCCGACCTCCTATCATCCAAACAAATTAACTTTTATGATAAGGACAACCTGTGTTTCGCATGAAAAAAATATTGTAACGTGAAAAAATCTGATTTCATGCCCATATTTTGACTAATTTGCCTGGGCTATAATAACACAGCCACACAAAAAAATATAAAAGTTCTGGTCTGGGGTTGCGACCAGGTTTTTCATATAGTTTTGGGGTCGCTGAAACCGAATCCGAAGTCCGTTTTGCCCCATCACGTCAGGTTTTCGAGATAACCTCAAAAAATGTCACGAAAACAAAAATTTTTTTTCTCTGATCTGGATGTGCGAATATGTTATTCATATAGTTTTTGGATCGCTGAATCCAGATTCGAAGTCAATTTTGCCCTATCACGTCAGGTTTCTGAGATATCCTCAAAAAAATGTCAAAACCAAAAAAACAAAATTTCTTATCTGGATTTGCGACTTGATTTTTCATATAGTTTTTGGGTTGCTTAAACCGAATCCGAAGTTTATTTTGCCGTATCACGTCAGGTTTTTGAAATATCCTCAAAAAATGTCTAAATTCAAAAAAAAAGTTCTTATCTGACATTTTTGAGGATATCTCAAAAACCTGACGTGATATGGCAAAATAGACTTCGGATTCGGTTTAAGCAACCTAAAAACTATATGAAAAACCTAGTCGCAACTCCAGATAAGAAATTTTGTTTTGTTGGTTTTGACATTTTTTTGAGGATATCTCAGAAACCTGACGTGATAGGGCAAAATTGACTTTGAATCTGGATTCAGCGATCCAAACTATATGATTAACATATTCGCACATCCAGATCAGAGAAAAAAAATTTTTGTTTTCGTGACATTTTTTGAGGTTATCTCGAAAACCTGACGTGATGGGGCAAAACGGACTTCGGATTCGGTTTCAGCGACCCCAAAACTATATGAAAAACCTGGTCGCAACCCCAGACCAGAGCTTTTATATTTTTTTGCGTGGCTGTGTAATTGAATCAAAATTAAAACTTTTTGGTATGATTTCTCTCTCCAGTTTTATAATGAAACCGTAATGCCGACTTATCACGAGTCGATTTTCGCCGAGCGGCGAAGCTTTTCGGCGTCAGTCGAGTCGTGTGAAGGTAAGCCGCACGCGACTAAAGTGATAATCCCCATACTAGAGTCCTAGTCGACTTTAGCCGTGAGACATACATGTGGCTAAAACCGACTCGTGAAAAGTCGGCATATTAATATTTTCTAATAACTTATCGTTAATCGAAGTTATCTGTGAAGCAACTTGATTGCTTTAATGTTGAAATATCGCTGCAATATTTATTATAGTTATTACAAAACTTTTAGTTTACGTTTATAAAATGACATGATAGGACACAGATTATAGCCGATTAGTCTTTAGTAAGTTACCTACACAAATTTCTAACTTAACTTAAAAAGAGCTTATGATATTGAAAAACCATCGGAAAAGGGCCCAAAAATGACTGTGCCTTGGGGCCCATGACATGGTTAATCCGGCACTGTTTAGATTTTATAAGCTTAAAACTGAAAATATCCGAAAATTTAGAGATTTTTCGCCTATTACACCAGTTAGCCCAGGTTTTTCGAAACTGCAAAATTGGTTTTATACTATTGTTATACAGGGTGGTCCGGAATAAGATAGATATTGTAGGACAATTTTTTTCTAAGAGTATAACCATGAATCAAATTTTCTAATCTAACGTTCTGTTTTCAAAGTTATGATTAAAAAAAAAAAACAAACGATTACTCATGTTAATGAGAATTAATTTCTCTGTTAAAAATAGTAGTAGAAACTTGATAAAAGGTCTTTTTTTAAATAAAATAAATACCTAATAAAATCTTTTATAAGATATTTGACATGAATCACTTTTGACAAAAAAGAGACAAATTATATTCTTCAATGTAATGCATAAATTTATAATAGTGTAATGCCAATCAAATAATATTTCATTAAAAAAAAAATATTACCTCCGAAAAATAAATCGGTTTTTTAAAAGAAAAAATACAGGGCAGATAAAATCTAATGCCTTGTTCGATTTCAATAGTCAAAAAGTTTTTTTTATAGAAATCAAAATATATTTTTCTAATGATTTTTTGTGTGCTGAGCTCGAATCCGAAGTCAGAAAAATACTATCACATCACGTTTTTGAGATATTACCATGCCAAAACATCACAAAAATAGTGTTTTGGACGTTCAAAATTCAATATCTCAAAAACTTTGCACGTTAGAGCTATTCTATGCTAGATTCAAAGTAAGAAAGTCAAAGGCCATTAGAAAAATATAATTTGGTTTCTATGGAAAATTATTTCTCGCCAATATTACTGTCATTTAGGGAAAAATCGATCTTAAAAATCATTTTTTTGTTTTTTTTTCAACTTTTCTCAATATTTTCTAAAACAAAAGTATAGTTTTTCCACATAATCTTAAAAAATAGGTTTTAATCTAAATAATTGCATTCCAAACTTTTAAAAAATAAAAAATTTTTTCGGTAACTATTTTGTTTGAAAAATAGGCTATTTTTTCACATTAAATTCGTCAAAAAACCAAAAATTAACTTTTTGCTCAAAAAATATTTTCAATAGATAGAAAATATAACAAAGTAATTAAAATCCAACCATTTTTGTAAAAGATACAAATAAAAAAATTGTATTTTTGCTTTTTTTCAATATTTTGAGGTTATATAAAAAAATGATTTGAGTAAATGTTGTAGACACTTTTACGATCTACAACGTTTACTTTTAACTTTTTTCAATAGGAGGTCTACTTTTGAGAGAAATCGTAAAAAAAACAACGATTTTTGACACCCACCCCACTTTATCGCCCACCCACCCCCTTTCCCCCAATTTGTTTGTGGGCAATTTATTTTTCCCCTTTCATACACCATTTATCCTACATTTTCCCACCACCCTTATGCTTCTAATAATTTTTTCAACTTTTGCCCTCTGAAAACCGGATTGGCACTGGTCTAATAGTAAAAAAATAAATAGCGATTCAATCTGACTTCCATGTTTTATTGCTCATTATGCTTTTTTTCGATGTCGACTTTTTAATAAGATATCTGATTGGAATTGTGGCAATTTTCCTTCTTTTTAAAATTTGCGTATTCTCAAATAGCTCTTTTCTAGTTTAAAAAGATAACAAGACTAGTTCATATTCCCTTGATGGGTTATTGAATTATATTTTTGTTTTCAACAGATTGCTTTTAAAGTAATATCCCTCTTAAGAGACGAAAAATAAGGAAAATATCTGTTGTTGATGCTTTACGAATATGAAACACTTTAACCAAATTTTCTAATCTGGAAACTTATCTAAAATGTAATTTAAAATCTTTATAAAAGACTCCAAGACTACTTAAATAATTGATTAACCTTACCTACTTTAACTACTACTACTCATCCGTATATATGATACAAAATGCTCCTAAAATTGCCCAGTTGTTCTAATTATAATTTGGCATAATATTCATTCATATTTAATTGCAACCATCAAGGATCACATCTTTCATGGGTACATTATTCATTGTTAACAATGTTAACCCTTTTAATGAATGATTTTCCATAACGATGGTTATCTCTGTGACCTTAGATAAGGGTGTTGAGCTGGTATCTCTTTTTTTTACAAACAATGCAAATCAAGGGTTAGTCGGTCAGATTCTAATAAAATTCCAAACACATAAAGAAAGTTTTTAAAAGGGATGGTGTTTTTTAAGTGATGGTGAATGGTTTAAAAATAACAAATATGTTCGCATTTATCATTTCAAAAACTTTAAACACATTTAAACCAAAATTTTTTTGATATCCCGAAAAGAATCATATTAATTTTAAATAAACCTAAACAAATGCTCGTTTAACAAAATCTTTAGTATTTACAGAGATTGGATACAAATCAAGGCAATATGTAGTACAATAAAAGGTACATTTATAACCCTTTCGGTACCAGCGTTACTCTCATGTATCTTTTAAAATTCGTAAAAAATGTTCCATTAAATATTTTTTTAGGTTTCGATGGCTTAATTGAAAGATAATAATGGATTATTACAAAAAGTTAGTCAAATATCATAGTTTTAATTTTTTTTTTATCGAAAAAGGGACTGAAATCCACATTTTTTGTTTTTTTTTTTTTTATATACCTATGGTCATAATTTTGAAAAAAAGATATAAAAAATTTTAATCCAGAAAGTGTTTTGTGTTTTGGCTTAGAAGAAGTAGCATACATTATTGTTCTATAAAAAGTTATTTTCTCAGTTGTCCGACTTTTTTTGGTGGTCATAGGCAGTGTATGTCACTTACCTGTTAAATGAGAATAACACATTAGTTTTGCTATTTATTATTTTGGAACATAACTTTTTGCTATTCATATTTCTTAGTTGTGATGTTTTTGACACGATAATACTGAAAAAAACATTTTTTAATATTGATTTTCATAGCTTGGGTTTGAAAGGGATAAACAGTGAAATAACTAATGTCGTTTTCTTTCACTCTATTAAGGAGTACTCTAAATTTTTACTCCTTTTTCTGGAGTGAAAGAACATAATAAGGGTAATTATTTTTTATGTAATTGTGTGTGTGACAATGCAAAAATGGATAATTTCCTTGAAAAAAATAGTGATAACAGGCCTAGGGAAAACATCTTATGAATTGAAAAGAAAAGTTAATATTAATAACATTTGAAGCATAATACACGAAGACGGAAGGCGCAGAAATCATTTATTTATTCAACACGTTAAATACTAACGCAGCAATCTCTTATTCTATAACATTATGTACATTAAATATACTTATAAATACTTAAATCCATTTTATAAATTTAATTGTAATGGATGAAGAACATATTCTTAAAATTTTGCGATTTTACATTAACATTTATTGATTGAATTAAGAAATAGTTTTTATTGAAGATATTTATCAAAATATTGAGAGGACTATTGGCCCCATAGTTGGATCTACTAAAAATATTACAAAGAGGCATTTGCCTTCTTAAGCTAGAACGACTAACACTAAAACTCAATCTACACAGAATCGATGAAGCCGTAACTGTTCCGCCAACAATTCCCACCATAAAACAGAATTGCAAGTACTCTCGATGACTTAAAAGAGATGGAAGATTTAGGGCGATTTTGTTCACTATTGCTCAATTTGAAGCAAACTCTCAAGTTAACAAACTTGAGAGTTGACTCAAACTCGAGAGTTAAAACAAAAGTTGAGATTTTATTTTGTTCACTATTTTTTTCTTAACTCTTGAGTTTAAAAAAACAAAAGTTGGCTAACTTTTAGTTTTTAAAATATCCCTGGGATATTTGTGACAACAAACAAAAATATTGACAGTTTATAATCATATTTTGAATGTTTTACGTCATCGGTTAGAATTTTATTAAAGTTTGTGTAATATTTTGCATTGCTAGTGTTCAAAATGACGAATTTTTCAAAAGTCTAAAATCCAAATCAAATTAATTTCAGCATTCGAATTCATGGTTAATTTAAAAAAAAAAAAATATAAAATGCGTAATAACTGAACTGAAGTAAATGTAATTGGATGGAAGTGAAAACATTTTAGCGTCCGCCTCTTAAACAGAAATTTTTATCAAAAAATCATCAAAGAAAACCTGAAAAATTCCTTATTGCATCGATCGATACCACCAGAAAATATTGTATATTTGTATATTTTCGTGAATAGAATGTTTTTATTTAAAGTTTTTTTTTTATTGAAATACATAAGAAAATATATAATGCAATTCTCTCAATTTTTTAAAAATTGTTTTGGTTTTTGTTTTGTTTAAAAAAGAATGTTTATGAATTTGCTCTTAAAATTAGCGGCGCAACATTTGTATCGATTTCTCTTAAAAGAATAGGCCTATTTTTCGAAACTTCGTTACTTTGGAACATTAATTTTGTTTTCACAATAACAGCAAAATTAGATTTTGACAGGAAAATTAAAAAAAAAAAAAAAAATAATTTTGAAGCAAAATCTCAAGTTTGGTTGGCAAACTTCTACTTTTTCCGGAAGTTGAGAAAACCGAAAGTTTATCAACTCTCGAGTTTAAAATCGAAAGTTAAAAACGTCAACTTTGCGTGAACAAAACAAAATTCAGAAGTTGAAGATAAAAATCCCCAAGTTATGTTCAACTTCTAGTGAACAAAATCACCCTTATTAGTTGAAGTCTATGTGAATAAGGTGGCAAATCAATCCTACTAGACCAGGGAAGAAAACGTAAACAAAATCTCATAAATCTTCTTTGAACACATTCTATTCTGTTGACATGAACCGCGTAATATGGGGCCCATACAATACAACCGCATTCCAGAATAGACCTAACAAATGAAACATACAGAATTTTAAGCACATAAGGATCACGAAAGTCACGAGCAAATCTTTTAATGAAACCAAGCATCTGATTAGCTTTTTTTATAATATAATTGTAATGGTTAGTGAATGAAAGTTTTGAATCCAATACCACACCGAGGTCAGAGAAACTTGAAAGACTACATAATTGAGACGTGTTCAACAAATAAGTATATGACAGGACATTGTGTTTGCGTGTAAAACGCATTATTTTACACTTGTCAATATTTAAAGACAGACGATTAGTATTGCACCATTCCCAGAATTTTTGAAGATCTTCTTGTAGAAGTTCACAGTCAGCTACTGAGTCAATTTTTCGAAATATTTTCACGTCATCGGCATAAATTAAAGACATAGAGTTACTTAAAACAGAAGGAAGATCATTAATAATTAAGACAAACAATAAAGAACCAAGGTGACTACCTTGAGGTACACCCGAATTAACTTTAAACCATTGGGAACATTCATCTTCCAATTTCCTTTTCAATTTCGTTTCGGTGCGTCACGCGCTTCTACACTTATTATTTTTTTGAAGACGCAAATTTGACAGTTATTTTCTTTGGTTTTATTTTGTTCTTGTTTTCGTATGACGTTTTCTACAGGAAGACGTAGACGCACGAGGTGCACATAAGAACAAGAGAGAGAGATAAAGATCGATTTCTAATTTCTCTTATGTGCATATTGTGCGTCTACGTCTTCGTGTAGAAGCAGACTATGTATTTTAATTCCAAAAAAAACACCAAAATATACAAAAAAAACGTGAGGGGTCTATGTGCAACGAAAACTTTTGAATAAATTAAAAACGTTATTATACACGCAAATAATAAACAACCGACGAAGCAGATTCCGCAACCGGCGAAATAAAATAAAGCAGAACAGCAAAAAAAAGAACAAGATCAAAGAGAAACGTCAAAAAGAGTCACAAAATTTTTTACAGGAGACTCACGGTAGTGAGTATTTCTCCTTTGCTCTTATGTGCGTCTCTTGCTTTGCGTCTTCGTGTAGAAGCGGACTTAGTTTAACTTTTGGGTATATTTTTCATTATGCTTCTGATCGGTTTTTTCAGCCTAATTGACACACTCCCTTAGTTTGATTTTATAATTGTAAAATAAAAATATCCCATCAACGCAGAAAAAAATGGGATTTTTTTGTTATATGGCACAGGATTTTTTTTTTATTGATGAAGAACACTGGCGGAATATTTTTTTTATTCGGTTTTCAATTTCATACTATAAAAAGTGAAGAATTAACGAAAAAATGGAAGAAATATGTCTGGCGGAATATAATACAGTAGAAAATATATTCATAATGGTTGTTTTCTGTTAATAACAAAAGAGTTTGAAATAAAAACATTTCGCATTTTTCAATTTTCAAACAAAATTTTAAAATGTCAAACTTCCAATTCATAAGTGTGTGTGCAAGTGCGTGTGCAAATCTGTGTAAATCTGACTAAAAATGTGGAGTAAATCCGGGGTACTCCGTAGTACTAAAATTACTCCGGAGTAATTTTTTTTTTACACTTTTGTGGCGTCAAAGAACACGAAACCTTCAAAAGTGCAAAAATAAGTACTAAAAGGGTACTCTCATTGGAGTGAAAGAAAACGACATAAAATACATAAGAAGGGTTTTGTAGAGATTTGAAAAATAAAAGAGACTTTTGATTAAATGAATCTGTTTTAAATGGGGGAGGGGCATTATGTAAAAACAATTTTTTTAATTGGGGTTTTGCATTCACAATCTTAGTTTAGATTATTGTCGACTTGATTTTTTACGACGAAAATTAAAATGTTTGACAAATTGCTTTATTTTCGAGTTATAGCGTTTTCGTTTGGTCGTCCGGGACTGTCCGGAATTCTCCCGAACGATTCTGAAACTGATCGTTTGGCACTCAATGACAGTTCTAATTCTGAAAAGAAGAGAAAATCGATTCCGAATTTTGAGGCAGAATCAAAACCAGAATCACGCACACATGTTCACACTTAAGACGTCAAAGTAATGAAATGTCATTCTTTGTTGTTCATTTCTCAATTTTAAGATTTTTAACTATGCACAAACTTTAAACTATATAATAAAATAATGTGAAGAAAACAAAACAAAAATAGATAACTTAA